>NC_133650.1:219809656-220013411 GCF_009905375.1 Apium graveolens
ATAGATTCCACCTCCCTTGATGTTGAGGCATTTACTCACCCTGTTCCAGCATATCAACTTCTAGCTGAACAGGGTAAGAACAATGCAGAAAGGATGGTCAATCTATTGTATACCACTCAGTCAATGCTAAGAGCTAAGGATGCCATCACAGCTTTGCCTTCTACAGATGGTGATGTGGATTATGAGACTGGTGGTTCAGCAGATTTCTTTGGTAATGAAGATGAAGACAGTGAAGAAGAGGGATTGGATATAGGGGAGAAGTAGGTTCAAGTTCAAGATCAGGAATGCCATCATGGGCATTTCCAAGGCACTGTGATGAGCACTACTTCAAGACAACCCTGATTTAACTAATCAATCAGACAAATACTGCTCTTCAAACCTCTACAAATGCCAACACCAAGAAGCTCATTCAAGCACATCTTGCTTCTCTGCAACTGTAACAGATTCAAGGCTTCCAACATGCTAGAGATGTTAACACCATCAAGGGTGATATTGATGAGATGAAGAAGGCCATTTCAGACAAAATGGATTCTAAGCTTCCAGAAGCCACAATGTTTGACATCAAGAGGCAACTAAGGAAAAATTCTGATATTGCAACAAAGATAGATGATTTGGATACAAGAATGTCAGCTATGGAAGCATCTCTAACAGCCATTCATCTTTATCAAGCCCAATAGAAAGATTTACTTCAGAAACTGGTGGCTGCTCAAACATCCTCCTCTACTCAACTTGATGATAACAAAAAGGGGGAGAAAGGACCAAGTGAGGGGGAGAAGCTTCAATTTAAATCAGTAAAGTACTTGTGCCCACAATTACTTTCACCAAGCCACCAGTAACAAATAGTATAGATCTGATCAATGCAGCAACAGCTAATTTAAGAGAAGCTGAAAAGGAGCGATTGAAGCCAATCAACTGGGAGAAAATTGATGAGGACATACAAAGGAAGTTTGGGCTAGTAAAGGAGCCAGTAAAGTCAGTCATTCAGCACTTTGAAGTAAAACAGATCTCTGTGATTGAAATGAGCATGAACTATCTGGAAAGAGGACAGTCATCATGCATCAAATCTCCAAAAGTTGAAATTATTCTGAAGCCAAGGGTGAACTATCCAAAATCATCATTAAAGAACCCTTTGGATACAGTGTATGAGACACCTAAACCTGATGAGAAGAAGCTTCTATCAAGGTCAATTGCCTTCTACAAGGATCCAGTTGATTCAGCTTTAAAGAGAAGAATTGCTAAAGTTTTCAGGAATGGGAAAGAAATTTGTGTGGTGGCTGGACATCCTCAATTTGCTCAAGCAAAAAGAGAAGAAAAGGCAAGATTGAAGCAGGAAAAGAAGAAAGCTATTCTAGATGCCAAAAAGGCTAAGAAAAAAAAAGAGCAAGCTGCTATATTGGCCAAGCTACAAGCTGTGAAACCAACACAACAGATTCCTTCTCAGCCATCTGGAATCACTGAATCTCAAGATCCACAGAAGCAAGTTCAATCAGAACAGAAGAAATCTCCAAGACACAAGGAATTGGCCAAAAGAACCAAAAGGAACTGGATTTTATTGATAAGGAATTGAAGGATTAGTTTTCTAAGGAATCCACTTCGACTACAACTCAAGCATCAAAACCCACTGTGGTATTTGAAGACATCAAGGTGGTGGATCCTTACAGAAACATTCATGGTGAAACTATTGTGCCTAAGGATGAACCAATAGATTGGGAAAGCCTACCAATTCCTGACTTCAATTTGCCAATCCTTAGCAAGCCAAAAAGAACAAAGTCAAGAGCAGTCAAGAAAGTGAAGTTGTCACCTCTCAAATTTAAATCTCTAGTCAAAGCTCAATCTAAATTCAATAAGGGAGATTACATTTACTTGTGTGACATCAAGGAATTATCTAATCTAAATCTCTATCTAGATGAACTAGAAGAAGTGAGAGGAATTGATGCATACAGAAACCTACCTGAAAGGCTAGTTTTCAAGTACAAGGGAAGAAAAGAGATTCAATGGCCACTTCACAGGATCCTTCAAGAAAGCCAAGTTGTACTGATTAAGGTTTATTCATCTTTCAAGAAGAATTTTGGGTTCAATGTAACTACAAGAAGATTGGTTCTAAAGAAGATTGAAAAACTGAGGAGTTTTAGAGCTAAAGATGCACTCCCAAAGACTCTAATTATCCCTTACACTGGGAGAAGAGTGCATCTAAGGCCCTACTAGCTGATGGAGTTCATGGATGACAAAGGAGTGAGAAGAGTTTTCAGACTATAAGACCAATTGAGCATCTCTAGCAATGAGACTCTCTTGGAGATGCAAGAAAAGCTAAATCTCTCATGATGAACTGGAATTCAACAGGCAGCTCCAAAATCAGATAGAAGAAAACAACAGAAAGCTTGGAAAGAGATCCAGACCTTCAAGGAACTAGATAGATCTGCTCAGGCTAGAGGAGCACCTTGAAAATGACTGTGAGCTAAACTTTGTACATTTTGATTATTGAAGCACTTTACAGTTTTATCTATCTATTTTCAAAGTTATATTTTTAGGGTGTTTTGTTATCATCAAGTTTCTCTTAATTTATGGCTACAATTCCGATAGACATAAATTGGGGGAGATTGTTGTGTATATGTTGTGAACTTGATGATTTCATTAACAAAACACCTTGGTAGATTTTACTTAGTGAAAATTGGAGCACTCGACGAATAAGGATTATAGTCCCGACGGATGACTCAATATAATCCCGATGGATGATGATTTATTATCCGTTGAGTGAGTAGCTTATGTGACAATAAGTCTGTAGCACATTTCTGCATACACCATTGTTTAGATTTTGTAAGTAGTACTCAAGTCATGTTGACTTTATCTAGATATGCGGAATAGGTTGATTAATTGTACATAGATGATGTCTTGTAATCCTGCATAAATGAAATGAAGTCAAGTGCCAGATTGCTACCTGACGGATAAACAATAATGCCATTCGATGGATGATCAACTAGATAACTCGACAGATAATCATGAACCCGATGGATAAAGAATTTAAACATCTGTTGACAGTGACAACACAGTCACATGCGTTGAGTGTATGCAAATGGAATGTGGAAGCCTATTCAACTAGGTTTTGGAGAACAAAGAAGCATTGCCATTTCCATGCTATTATGAAGATATTCAAAGATGCTGGAATAGAGTAATGAAGTAGCATAGTATGAGACTTGATAGTTTTTGTTTTATTATCCTGTCTTATTACTTTGTAATCTTGGTGATATATATACCAAGAAGCAGTAAATAGAATAACTAACTAAGCAACCAAGAGAGAAACATGTGTAAGCTGTATTCTTAGCATTTCTCTGCATTCTTAGTTGTTCTACATTTGTAAGCAGCTGTGAGCATTTTGCTACACAGAGTTCTCTCGATATATATTATATATCTCTGGTGGATACATTCAAATCCACCAGAAAGTTTTTTGAAGACTTGTGTTTTTAATTACTTGTGTCTTGATTCTTTTGAAGTTATTATTCCGCACTCTGCAAATCAATTCACACTGATATATATATATATATATATATATATATTTAAGTTAGAACAATTTTATTTAAGAAAAAGTTTCAAAAATTCCATTCAACCCCCTTCTGTAATTCTTGTTGAATTGTTAAGGGATTAACATGAAGCTAAGCTTGGGTTTCAAAAACCTTGTAAATATGTAAGTATATAGAAGAGAGAAGGTTTTTGAGAAGAAGTGTGTGTATAGAAATTGAAAGAGATGAAGAGAAGCACTTCTTGAAAAAATCTCAGCAACTTTGTGGCTCTTTAGCTTGAATAAAATGGGTTGGGGTGGGGGTTTATTTATAGGAGAAGTTAGGTGGAATTAATGGTGGAGATTTAAGGAAAATGGATGGTAGATGATGTATGTCACTTGGATTGATGACTTGGCAAGTAGGTTGTGTTTCTTTGACATAGCCATATAAGACAAACAACTTTATGGATTCAAAATCTCAGCTGAGATATTTGAATATATATATATATATATATATATGTTATTCCCAGTGGACTAACAATGAGATTTATAGAAGGGGGGTTGAATGTAAATCTCAAAACTTTTTCAAGTTTTGAGTAGTTTCTAAGGCTAAGTGTTTTAGTGAGCAGATGTGAGTGAATGGCTTGAAGCTAATACAGACAGATATATATTCAAACACAAATATAGAGAACACAAAGAACTTAAAAACTTTTATGGTGGATTTGTTGTTCCACCAGAGATGTGTTATTTCAGAAAATCTATGATTCAAAGAATTAAATTACAGTTGCTTCTGAGTACAAACTAGATGATTTTCTCTCTGGATTTTTCTAAACAGCTCTGGAAAATTCACATCTAATTACTAGCTACTACTTGGTTTATATATCACCAAGTTTACAAGTGAAGACAAAACTATAAAATATAATTAAAAAGGCTCTTCACATGTTTCTTCTTCATTTCTCTATCCAATGCAATTTAGGCTTAGCTGTTAATCTTTGAATACTTCCTTGTTTGCACCAGAATGGAAATGCTGCATTTTCTTGATTCCTTCTAGAGGCTTCCACATTCCAGTTTGTCTCTGTCAACCCATGTGCCTCTGTCAGCTTATGAATTGTCACTATGAACTGCTAATGAACTAAGCATCCGTTGAAGCTTTCATCCGTTGATGCCTTATCCGTTGAGGCTTTATCCGTTGAAGCTTTATCCGTTGATGCATTAGCAGTTGGAGTCTTTATCCGTTGAAGCACTTATCCGTTGATGGATATTATCCATTGAAGCTTCAGAGACATCCGTTGAAGCTTTGTTTCTTATCCGTTGAAGATCTTCAATATCAGTTGATACTTCTTCACTTATACAAAATTACAAGGCATGAAATATTTACAATTAGCCCTCCTATTTGCATATCCACTAGTAGTCAACATGACTGATAATTTCCTACAACATCTAAGAATTACAACTTGAATCCAGAGAATGAAATGTGCTACAATACTAAACTTATTGCTAAGTAAAGCTACTCCTTCAACGGATAGCCAAGATGGTCTTATCCGTTGAGGCTACAAACACTAGATTTCTACTTAAGTGTTTTGTATAACTTATCATCAAACTAATACACATATTCCTAACAATCTCCCCCTATTTATGCCTACTAGAACTGTAGGCATAAATTTGGGTTTAGCTTGATGATAACAAAACACTTGACAAATATATTAACTGTAATAAAGCAAAAATTCAAAAGTGCTGCAAAAATGTGTATGCTGAGATGGAATTGAAGAATTACATTGTTTCCAAGGGTGCTCCTTTAGCCTGAGCAGATTGATTTCTTTTCCTTTGATCCCTTATTTTCTTTCCTAGCCTTTTGTCATTCTCCTCTATTTGAAGTTGAAGTTGTCTGTAGAACTCAGCTTCATCTTCTTCATTGATGTCCAACTTAGATTGCATATCATTGAGAGTTTCATTACTGGCAATCTTGAGCTGATCTTCAAGTCTAAAAAATCTTCTGACTCCTTTGTTGTCTCTGAACTCCATCAACCAATGAGGTGATTTGTGAACTGTAATTCCTCTTTCTTGAATGAGTAATGTTCTAGGCAAGGCATTGGGCTCCCACCAAGTTTTCCTTATGTTGGCAATCTTGTTGAGAATCTCAGTTTTGGCAGTCCTGGTAAAGCCATAATCCCTTTGTATGGCTGAGTAGACTCTAACCAAGGTAGAGTAGCCTTCATTCAGAATCCTGTAGAGAGGCCAAGTTATTTCCCCACTTTCTTTGTATTTGAACGCTAGTCTTTCTGGTAGCTGTCTGTAGGCAGCTATTCCCCTTACTTCCTCCAGCTCATCTAGATAGAGTTCAATGTCTGAAAATTCTTTTACGTCACAAATGTGAACATAATCATCCTTAGAGGCTTGTGGCTTAGGCTTCTGAGTGAATTTGATTGAGGTTTTATAAGGTGTTGATTTGATTCTTCTTTTCTGCTTCTTTGATGGTGGAGAAGAGGTTAAGAAGGTGGGCAATTTGATGGTGTCCCAATCAATTGGTTCCTCCTTAGGAATGATTGTTTCACCATGAATGTTTATGAAGCGGTCAGGCACAATGGGTTCAGGAATAGAAGGTAGTGGTTTGGATTTTGATTGGGTTTCTTCAGTCTCATCTACCATCTTTCTCTTTGCATTGGCCTTCTTTCTGTTCCCTTTCTGCCATTCCTCTCTTTCCTTACTTTTTTCTTCTATATCATTATCAACCATGTCCCCCATACCTTCATCTTCACTTTTGTCTTCAATTTCTTTTTTTTCTTCAGCTTGACTTGACTTTAGTTGTTTTTCAAGCTTTGCTTGTGCTCTTTTGTCAGCCTTTAGCTTTTTGGCTTCTTCCTTCAACCTTCTGGTTTCTTCCCTCTTGGCTATTGGGAATTCGGGATGTCCTTGCATCACACAAATGCTCTTTCCCTCTCTAAAGATAATAGCCATGTTCCTCCTTTCAACCACATCCATGGTCTCTTTATGCTTTATGATACTTCCACCCAAAACCTTGTCTTCATCAGGCTTTGGAAGAGGAAAATCCACTTCTTTCATCTGAGCAAGGCTTAGAGGATTCTTTGTAGAGTCCTTATTGGATCTGTTGTTGGGCTTGAGAACCATAGGTTTCAGATTCCTGGAAGAAGTCTCTCCAACCTTATTCCTCCTTACTGGCTTGAGCTCCATAATAATTGGTTCCACCTTTGTGCTATGCTTCACAGATTGTGATTTAGAAGTTGTAGAACCAAAAATTTGTTGCATCTTTTCATCAATTTTCCTCCTTTGCTCTTTGACTTGCAATTCAGCTGCTGCTATCTGGATTAGATCAATGCCATCAAGCTTTCCTTTGATTTGAATAGTTGGAGAAGTGGTGATGGCAGGAACTAGCACTTGAGATATTTGAACTGTTGTTGAAGGCTCTCCTTCCCCTTCCCCTTTATTCTCCCCCTTTTTGTTATCATCAAGGGTAGGGGTCAAGCCTTGTGCTTTTTCCAGTTGCATTAGTAGATTTGTCTGAGTTTGTTGATTCTGAAAAATGGTGACCATAGAGGCTTCAATGATCTGAACTCTGTCTTCCAACCTGGCCAACCTCTTGTCAGCATCAGATGCTTTCCTCAGTCTCCCCAACAAATCTTGTATAGTACCATAAGGCATGACTGAATCCAACTTCTCAGCATTATAGGATTTCAGATCAGCAATGTCCTGCTTGAGTTCATCCACACTTAGATTCAGTTTGAAATGCTGCAACTGCAAGAGATGCAGAGAGTCCAGATGAGCTTGAAGAATTGCCTTTGTACCAGCATCTGTAGTCTCCTAAAGGGCCTTCTGAATAGTCATTACTTGCCTGACCAAAGTTACACCAAACTCTCCTGGTGTAGATGCCTTTGCCCATGCCCAATCAGGTAGATCTGGAACAAAACTTGGGCCTGCTTCTCCCCCTAAGTTCATGCTCTCATCCAAAGAATTAGAGTCATCATCATTAGAATTTACTCCAAATTCTTCATATGGCTTCCCAGCTTGAGAAGGCAGTCTGTTAATAGCAGCTTTGTCTCTAAGAAGAGATTCTGAAGTGTGTACAATGTTTAAAGTCTGTTCTGCTTCCACATTGCCCTGAGCAGCCAACAACTGATAGGCTGGAACAGGGTGAGTAAAAGTGTCAGCATCCAAGGAAATGTTATCAATTACAGCTTTGTAATGTTGCTAAAATTATCTTCCCTTGTCTGCATCATCCACAATCATTGACTCACTAGCAATGGTTGGATCCACCCTTATAGCTTCTGTACCTTCCTTTCTCTCATTTTCTCTATTTTCTTGCATCAGGGGCTCCCCCTGGCTCACACACACCCTCACACCCTCACCCTCACCTTCTAAGGTGGCACTCCCCTCACTCACTTTTGCCATGCTGGAAGAAATAGCATGTATATGGTGACTCTCAACCTCTCCTTTTGCCTGGGAGCAACCCAGCCTCTCACTCAAATTATCACTCCCTTCCCTCAAACCTAAAAGTGATTGTACAGTAACCATGGCCTCTACAGTTGGAATTGTTTCTATTATATGTGTAGAGACCATCAACGGATAGGGAGTATCCGTTGAAGTGGAAACTGATGGTATCAACGGATAACTGCTGTTAAGCTTATCCTTCGAAGAACAACCACTTGTCAACGGATGAGAGATATCCGTTGAAGAAGGAAAAGATGTAGATTTTGAAAGTGACATAATTGTTGAATCTGTGTGAATTGATTTTAAGTGAGGTGACACAGATTCTTCAACCATATCTGAAAGAATTGGCTGATGATCCAACAAATCATCTAAAAGATGATGATCATCAGGTTTTGAGTGGGGCTCCTCCCTGAGTTTTAATGAGGGAGAATCAGGAAGTGATGTGAATATCATATCCACATCCAGAGAGGGTGATGGAGAGTTTGATGATGGATGTGTTTCTATTATGAAAGAATGGGGTTGTGACTCCACATTTGCTGGAGTCACATCAAGCTGAATTTGAGAAGGCAAAGATACAGGTGGATGTATCTGTGCTGTGTGTGCCCCTTGTGTGGAAACTAGGGTCTTGGCCTTCTTCTTCCTTGAAAAGGCTTTGATTGGTGAATGTGTGGCTTCAGTGTCCCTCCCTCTTTTGTTCTGTGTCCCTGGTTGGGGACTATTTTCAATAGTTGCACCCTTTTGGGAGGATGCAACTAGGGATGTGTTTGACTCCTTTTGAAATACCACAGTCTTTTGAGAGACTGTGGCTTGGCTAGCTGGGGTACCACTCACCTCTCCCACCTTATCCTGGGGGGTTTCTTGATGTTCACCCCTCCCCTCACCACTCACACCCTGTTCACTCCCTTCAGGGTTTATGGTAGTTGTTACAACTGTTGTCTTTTGAGAGACAACGGAGGTGGTTTTCTTTGGCTTGTGTTTTGAAATTTTAGTTTTGGTGGCTTTGGTAGGAACCTGTTTGGACAAAGACACAGATTCCATTGCCACACTAGAAGGCAAAGAAACAATGGGGTTGGAAACAGTAGGAGTTATAGAAGTGTTTACCTCACTTACCTGTGGTGCATTCATGATTGGCAAATATACCAATGGCACCTGGCTGTTGAGGTTCATTCTCAAGAGGTCTGCAAGGACCCTTTTCTCTTGTGCCCAACATTTGAGTTTATTGTTCTCATTTGATATAACCAATCCTTCAGCAACATGGTTAAAGAATCTAGCATAGTAGATGTTATGTGGTCTATTAGCTTTGTTACCTAATCTGGAACCTAATTCTAGCATGACACAGTTGCTAAAATTAAAGTACCTATCAGAAACTAGCATATAGAGCATATTAACAAGAGATGAAGTTATGGCATCAAAATTGCTAATCTTCCCAGAGAAAACCTTGATAAAGGCATCTCCAAGAAAACTCCATTCTTTCCTAAGGCCCTTCCTTCTAATACTACCTAAACTAGCAGAATCAAAAGCATAGCCTATGGAATCTAACATAGCAGATACATCTTTATCAGTGTGTGGTGTCATGGCATTATTTTCAGGCAACTTAAAGTAAGACTGTATATCATCACAGTTAATGCAATAATCCTTACCTTTGAGAGAGAAGGAAATAGTCATTTCTGTGGAGTTGAACTCTGCAGTTGTCCAAATCTCCCCAATCACCTCACAGTAGATGGTTGGGGCTTCCAGCATTGCATAGCTTAGTTTGCAGTTTTTGATGAAGTCCATCATCTTGTGATAATCAGAATGGGCTTCATTCTTTTCAACCAAGGCTACGAAATTATTCTTTTCATAAACAAATCCAGATTGAGACATAATTTTGACTACTGGTGCCATTGTTGTGAGTAGAGGTTGCAGAGAAAAACTTGAGAATTTTGTGAGAGAAGGAGAATAAAAATTGTAAGAAAGCGTAAAGTGAAAATAAGAATTCAATGGGCTTTTATACTTTCTTGAATTAAAACGTAAATAAAATGATTAAATGATACTTTTAAACAAATTACAGCCGTTTAAGAATAAAGAAAACTGTAGAAATTCTGAAAACTGCCTTTAATACAAATACATACAACAATGTATATCTGTATCAACGGTTATGGAAAAGAATCAACGGTTGTGACTCACTTAAAGTAACTGATGTGACACTTCAACGGATAAGGTAAATAGTTATCCGTTGATGATCAACACTATTTTATCCGTTGAGGGATAAAATTACCAGAAATGTATTTGTCTTTCAACGGATAATGAACATCCGTTGATAGAACAATTTTGGCTTTCAACGGATAGGGAATATCCGTTGATAGAATAAGTCTTACTTAAAGCCAACTTTGTTCTTGCAGCAAATTCATTTCAGGCTTCAAGGCAGATTATATAGAGGACATAAATTTATGAATAATTAAGCATACCTAGCTCACTTACTAATCTTGTGAATATTGATTCATCAAGTGGCTTGGTAAATATATCTGTAATCTGCTTTTTACTTGGAACAAAATGAAGTTCCACTGTACCTTTCATCACATGTTCCCTAATGAAGTGGTACTTGATGTCAATGTGCTTGGTTCTTGAGTGCTGCACTGGATTTTCAGTAATGGCAATATCACTTGTGTTGTCACAGAATATAGGAATTTTGTCAACAGTTAGTCCATAGTCAAATAGTTGATTCCTCATCCATAGTATCTGTGCACAGCAACTACCAGCAGCAATGTACTCAGCTTCAGCTGTTGATGTAGAAACAGAATTTTGCTTCTTGCTGAACCATGACACAAGCTTGTTCCCTAGAAATTGACAGGTGCCAGTTGTGCTTTTCCTGTCTATTTTGCAGCCTGCATAATCTGCATCTGAGTAGCCAATTAGATCAAAACCAGACTCTCTAGGGTACCAAATTCCTAGATTTGGAGTCCCTTTGAGATATCTGAAGATTCTTTTAATAGCCACTAAATGAGATTCTTTAGGGTCAGCTTGAAATCTAGCACAGAGACATGTAGAAAACATTATATCAGGTCTACTAGCACTTAAATATAAAAGTGAGCCAACCATGCCTCTATAACTTGAAATGTCCACAGACTTTTCAGCCTTGTTTAATTCAAGCTTGGTGGCAGTGGCCATGGGAGGTTTTGCAGATGAACAGTCCATTAAGTCAAACTTCTTTAAAAGATCATGAATATATTTAGTTTTACTAATGAAAATTCCACCACTAACTTGTTTAACTTGTAAACCAAGAAAATAAGTTAGTTCTCCCATCATGCTCATTTCATATTTACTTTGCATTAACTTAGCAAACTTTTTACAAAGCTTATCATCTGTAGATCCAAATATAATATCATCTACATAAATTTGAAAAGTATTGTAGAGCCATTAACATTTCTAAAGAAAAGAGTTTTGTCAACAGTACCTCTTGTGAAGTGATTATCTAGAAGAAATTTTGACAAAGTCTCATACCAGGCTCTAGGTGCTTGCTTTAGTCCATAGAGTGCTTTCAACAGATAATACACATAGTCTGGAAAGTTTGGATCTTCAAATCCTGGAGGTTGGCTTACATAAACTTCTTCCTCCAATTCCCTATTTAGAAATGCACTCTTGACATCCATTTGATAGACTTTGAAATTGGCATGGGCTGCATAGGCTAGAAAGATTCTGATGGCTTCAAGTCTGGCAACTGCAGCAAATGTTTCATCAAAATCTATTCCCTCTTGTTGAGAATAGCCTTTAGCAACCAATCTGGCTTTATTCCTTATGACAATGCCATTTTCATCCATCTTGTTTCTGAATACCCATTTTGTGTCAATAGAACTCTTGTTCTTTGGCTTGGGTACCAGCTTCCATACTTTGTTCCTCTCAAATTGGTTTAGCTCCTCTTGCATTGCTAAAATCCAATCTGGATCCAATAGAGCTTCTTCCACTCTCTTAGGTTCCTCCTGTGATAGAAAGCTACTATACAGACATTCATCTTGAGTAGCCATTCTAGTTTGCACTTTAGATGTAGCATCACCAATGATCAGTTCAAAAGGGTGATTCTTGGTCCATTTCCTTTGAGGTGGTAGATTAGCTCTAGATGAGGTTGCCTCAGTATTGTCATGATGTGAGATAGAATGTTGATTGGTTGAAACTCCCCCTGAGTTTCTGATCCTTTGAAAGGAATTGGGAGCTCTATCAACTGATGAAGTGAATTGATTATCCGTTGACAGACTATGATCAACGGATGCTTCATTATGAACTTCAACGGATGATGCACTTTGTCTTTCAACGGATGCTGCATTGCTTCTTTCAACGGAAGCTGAATTATGACTTTCAACGGATGCAGCATTCTGTGCATTATCCAAAGGCAGATTTTGAATTCTTCTTGAGATGCCTTCTTCATCATTCTCATCTTCACTATCATCACAATATATCTCAATATTGTCAAATTTGAGTCCTTAATGATGTCCCTCATCTGTTAGCCCATCAATCTTTTTATCATCAAACACAACATGCACATATTCCATGACAATGTTGGTTCTTAGATTGTAGACCCTATATGATTTTCCAGCAGAATAACCAACAAATATTCCTTCATCAGCCTTTACATCAAACTTCCCTTTGTGATCAGATTGATTCCTTAAGATGTAACATTTGCAACCAAAGACATGCAGAAAGTTTAAAGTTGGTTTTCTTCTCTTGAATAATTGATAATGAGTCATGCCTTTTGCCTGATTGATTAGAGAAATATGTTGAGTGTAACATGCACAGTTAACAGCCTCAGCCCAAAAGTAAGTTGGGAGTTTTGACTCTTCAAGCATTGTCCTTGCAGCTTCAATTAGTGATCTGTTCTTCCTTTCCACCACACCATTTTGTTGTGGGGTCCTTGGAGCTGAGAAGTAATGCATGATCCCATTTTCTTCATAGAACAACTTCATGGTTAAATTCTTGAACTCAGTTCCATTGTCACTCCTAATATTCCTTACTTTGAAATCAGGATGATTGTTGACTTGCTTGATATGATTGATAATGATTTCACTAGCTTCATCCTTTGATCCAAGAAAATAAACCCATGAAAACTTTGAGAAATCATCTACAATCACTAGGCAATATCTTTTCCTTGAAATTGACAATACATTGACTGGTCCAAAGAGATCCATGTGTAGCAGTTGTAATGGTTCATCAATTGCAGATTCAAGCTTCTTACTGAATGATACTTTCTTTTGCTTTCCTTCCTGACAAGCATCACACAGTCCATCCCTTGTGAATTCTACTAGAGGTATTCCTCTAACTAAGTCCTTTTTGACTAGATCATTCATTGTCTTGAAATTCAAATGGGACAGCTTCTTGTGCCATAGCCAACTTTCAATTGAGCTTGCTTTGCTGAGAAGACAAGTAATAGATTCTGCATCTGTAGAGTTGAAGTCAGCTAAATACACATTCCCTTTTATAACTCCAGTTAGAACCACTTTATTGTCCTTCTTACTTGTGACAATACAGGCTTCAGAATTGAAGGAAACAGTATTCCCTCTGTCACATAGTGGACTGATGCTCAATAAGTTGTGTTTGAGACCATCAACCATTGCAACTTCATCAATGATGACATTTTCTTTTGAAATCAAGCCATATCCCATAGTGAATCCTTTGCTGTCATCTCCAAAGGTTATGCTAGGGCCAGCTCTCTCCTTAAACTCTGTGAGCAGGGCGAAATCTCCTGTCATGTGTCTTGAACAACCACTGTCCAAGTACCATAGATTCCTTCTTTTTCCCTGCACACAACAAAATCAATCAAGTTGATTTTGGTACCCAAGTTTCCTTGGGTCCAGCCTTGTTAGTCTTTTTCCTAGATTTCATTCCTCCTGCATCTTTTGACTTAGGCAACTTTGGGTCAACCTTGATCTCAGATGTGGTTGGTTGAAGTGTAGGGTTAGTCACAGAATCATTTAGCACATTTGATTGAATTTGATAAGGCATAGATTGTGCAAACATGTTATTCCACATAGGCATATTGTATGGCATTTGAGGCATACTAAATGCAGTAAAATAAGGATTATTAATATATGGCATGTTTGCAAAATGTGCATGGGGATTCTGATGAGACATAACAGGCATAGCATGCAGAGGTGACATAGACATGTTAGGCATGGAGGGATTTGAAGGCATGGGAGCATTTTTAACATATTTGCAATTATCAGATAGGTGATTAACACTTTTACAATGCACACAGCTTTTTCTAGGAGCATACCTATCAGGTGTGTAATTGTTATGTTTATTAATCCCTACATTCCCATTTCTTTAAGATTTTCTTTTAGTTTCCTTCTTATCCTCAACCAACTTAAGCCTATTTTTCAGCTGATCTAAAGTCATGTGTCCTATATTCACCTTACTGGCATCTTTGGATGTGCTAGCTCCTTCTTTGACAAAGTTCTTAAGAGTTGAACCATCCTTCTTATTGAGATTTTTATTTTTGAAATTACTTGCCTGTTTTAATTGATGAGCCTTCAACGGATGCTCCTTTTCTTCCTTCAACAGATAACTTTCATCATCCGTTGATTCCACATCCGTTGACAATCCATCAATTAATTCCAACTCCTTTTTGTTTTTCTTCCAGGCATCCTCACAGAATGATTCAATTCCCTGAACCTTGGCAATCTGAACACTAACATCCCTAGATGTTTTCCAGACCTTGATTACCTCTTGCTCACTTTCTAACTGTTTAGAAAGAATTTCTACTTTCTTAACAGCTTCTTCTAGTTCACTCTCAACAATCAAGCATTTAAGTTTAATCTTTTCAAGCTCAATTACCCGATTCTCTAACACAACATTCCTATCACTTAAAAACACATTATTCTCTTTAATCCTAGTGTTTTCTTTAGCTAGTGATTTAAGGGAAACACGCAAATGATATAATTCATTGGACGTATCATTTATAGCTTCATTGCATTCATTTTTAGAAAGCTGAGAGAGATCAGTAGTAATTACCTGGTTGCTTGATGAACTAGTTTCATTTTCATCAGAATTAGCCATCAGGGCTAGGTTGACATATTCCATATCATCATCTTCATTGACTCCATCTGCTTCCCAATCATCTTGAGTGAGAAAAGCTCTTTCCTTTTGTTTGAACAAATCAAAATACTTCTTTTTGTAATCAACTTGCTCAAATTTCTTCTTATCAGAGGTTGGCTTCCTACACTCACTTGCAAAGTGTCCACTAATGCCACAGTTATAACATTTGAACTTGGATTTGTCCACCATGTTTTTGTTTGGCTTAGTGAATTTTGTATTTTTCCTGAACTTCATCTTTGCAAACCTCCTGGACAGAAAAGCCAGATGTTCATCAACATCATCAGAGTCATCCTGACTGGAATTGTTTTCATCCTTAGCTACTTGTTCTTTACCCTTGCTTGATTCTGATTTGCTTGTGCCAATTTTGAGACTTGGCATTGTCTTCTCCTCATTCCTGGTTTCAACCTTCTCACTGTCAGCTACAAGTGCAACTGATCCTCCTTTTCTCTTCCCCTTTTCCAACAGCTCATCTTGCTCCATCTCAAGTTCATATGTCTTCAAAATTCCATATAATCTTTCAAGTGTGAAGTCCTTATAATCTTGAGAATTTCTTAGAGAAACAGTCATAGGCTTCCATTCCTTTGGTAGAGACCTTAGAAATTTTAAATTGGAGTCCTTAACTTGGTACACTCTGCCATACAGCTTCAATCCATTCAATAGTTTCTGAAATATGTTGAAGGTATCATTCAATGATTCTCCTTCTTCAAAATGAAAATATTCATACTGTTGAATGAGAAGCTGCATTTTATTTTCTCTAACTTGCTCAGTGCCTTCACAGATAAGCTGCACAGTATCCCAAATTTCCTTAGCAGTTTGGTTGTTAATGACATTGTCAAAAATATCTTGATCTAGGCCATTAAACATAATGTTCATGGCTTTCTTGTCCTTGTGAACCTCTTCAATATCTTCAACAGTCCATTCTGCTTTTGGCCTGGGAATCGACTGTCCAACAGCAACTGTTGTAGTAGCAGCTGTGGCCACCTTGTGAGGGATGTGAGGACCATTTTCAATGCAGTTGATGTAGCTTTCATCTTGAGAGAGAAGATGTAAATGCATCTTCACTTTCCAGTGATGATAGTTATCTCTTTCCAATATTGGAATCTTTACACCAATATCCTTCTTACTCATGATGTTAGCAGAATATATCTTTAAACTCTTTGTATGTTAAGAGCTTGCTCGGATACCAATTGTTATTCCCAGTGGACTAACAATGAGATTTACAGAAGGGGGTTTGAATGTAAATCTCAAAACTTTTTCAAGTTTTGAGTAGTTTCTAAGGCTAAGTGTTTTAGTGAGCAGATGTGTGTGAATGGCTTGAAGCTAATACAGACAGATATATATATATTCAAACACAAATGTAGAGAACACAAAGAACTTAAAAACTTTTCTGGTGGATTTGTTGTTCCACCAGAGATGTGTTATTTCAGAAAATCTGTGATTCAAAGAATTAAATCACAGCTGCTTCCTAGTACAAACTAGATGATTTTCTCTCTGGATTTTTCTAAACAGCTCTGGAAAATTCACATCTAATTACTAGCTGCTACTTGGTTTATATATCACCAAGTTTACAAGTGAAGACAAAACTGTAAAATACAATTAAAAAGGCTCTTCACATGTTTCTTCTTCATTTCTCTATCCAATGCAATTTAGGCTTAGCTGTTAATCTTTGAATACTTCCTTGTTTGCACCAGAATGGAAATGCTGCATTTTCTTGATTCCTCCTAGAGGATTCCACATTCCAGTTTGTCTCTGTCAACCCATGTGCCTCTGTCAGCTTATGAATTGTCACTATCAACTGCTAATGAACTAAGCATCCGTTGAAGCTTTCATTCGTTGATGCCTTATCCGTTGAGGCTTTATCCGTTGAAGCTTTATCCGTTGATGCATTAGCAGTTGGAGTCTTTATCCGTTGAAGCACTTATCCGTTGATGAATATTATCCGTTGAAGCTTTAGAGACATCCGTTGAAGCTTTGTTTCTTATCCGTTGAAGGTCTTCAATATCAGTTGATACTTCTTCACTTATATAAAATTACAAGGCATGAAATATTTATAATTAGCCCTCCTATTTGCATATCCACTAGTAGTCAACATGACTGATAATTTCCTACAACATCTAAGAATTACAACTTGAATCCAGAGAATGAAATGTGCTACAATACTAAACTTATTGCTAAGTAAAGCTACTCCTTCAACGGATAGCCAAGATGGTCTTATCCGTTGAGGCTACAAACACTAGATTTCTACTTAAGTGTTTTGTATAACTTATCATCAAACTAATACACATATTCCTAACAATATATATACATATATATATATATATATATATATTTCTTTTTTTTAATCATTGTTTAATCACTTTAATTAAGGATTAAACACCATTAATTATGACCACCTTAAAACTCCTAAATAAATACCATAAAAAATATGATAAATACTTAAATAATATAAAATGATGTCCTTCAAGTTTTGATCAACTTTAGTCAATGGTAACTAGGTCAAACATGGTCAACTGTGCCAGCTGCCTCGATTTTTGTGCCCGGACAAAAATTCTCTGAATGCTACGAAATTTTTACAATACTTAGAAAATACCATTTAAATGATCCATACCAAATTTCAAGTTATTCTAAAATGTGGAAGTATTTTATCTAAAAATAAAACTGTTCTGTCAGCCTTTCTTCCGAGTGAAAATATCATTTGTCTTGAAATGAAGGAGATGGATCTTTTGACCAAAGTTTTGACTTGGATAAATACTTAAAATATATTTCCTAATATGTAAAATATATTTGGATGATAGGAAATGTGTTTGAGTATTTTTGAATAATTTTCTCCGAGAAATGCTGATTTTACGAATCGGGAGAAAATTACTGTAAGTATTCATAAATGAGTTGCAGAACTGGATATTAATATTCCAACCTTGAATATTAATAAACTTTGAATAAAAAATCTTTTGATATATGTAGAGATATATTTTGGAGCGAAGAGTTAAATATTTTTGATATAGCACGAGACCTCTAAAGAATATTTCTGATATATTCCTTATTCGTTCTTGTTGCCATATTCATGTTGTAATACAGATCTAAGAAATATCATATCTTGATGTTTCTTCTTTGATCATATTGCCTTTGAGATATATTCCATAAAGATATAATTTTGAAGTTTTTGTAAAATTGGAATATCTCTTTATGTTTGAAAGACATGATTTTGCTAGTTTGACTTTTTGACTTTGATTTGGATCAATTAAATTCATGTCCTAATGGAGAGGATCTACGTGTAATTAATTTTTTGTTTAATCGTACAAATACCAAAATAAATAATATATCGGAAATATCCTTTCACGGTGCAGTATAGGCGTTTGACGAGGTGGATGGACGCGATGTATGAAATCTAGAGCAGGTTTGCACATGATCTTACTTAGGCATTGGGTACAGATTTTAGAGCAGTAGGGTTAATATATAATGGCCGGTTTTTGGAGAGGATTTTGTGTACTCACCTCTTGACACTCCACCCGCGGAGGGTGATGATCTTCTTCTTCCGAGTAGGTATGCCTTGATTTCTTGCTATTACCTTCACTGAGGACAGTGAAATTTTTATGTTTGGGGGTGATAGTTAAGGAATATTTGTTTGTGAGTCCATATAGATGCATATTCATGATAGTTTAGTTCATATAGTTCGCATATTTGTCATGTAGTTATTTGTTTTTGTTTTGCGTATTTGTTATAATGTTAGTATATTGCATATAGTTTTATTGGCATTATATCATGATCTCTTAGGTTACTTTTCCGATTAATTTGTGATGTTGATTCGAGTGTAGTGATGTTGATAGAGGAATGTTAAGTCCTAACGAATTAAATTGCCTACTAGAAACAAGAAAATTTTCACTAAGTCTTATAGGTTGCTTGAGTGCTAGATCATGATCATCACTTGTTTGTTTGTCTAGGTTTAATCACTTGTTTATGTCTTGAATTTATGCTATTCTCTTAGTGACAAAATAACATGAATTTTTAAAAATTGGAGAAAAACATTGGATATCAATGCTAGTTGTGGCTAGGCGTCAAATGGCTAGTAGCCGGCTCATATTTATATGAGTAGTCTAGTGTTGAACGAGATGGAGCAAAATGCACTCGTTAAGAACATGAAAATAAAAGAAAAAGAAAAAGAAAAAAAATATGTGTTATGCATAATTGATCACTGTGACGCCCTCCAAACCCGGGGTCTAGATTTGGGGGTCACTCGCCAATAAACTAAAATAAAATAATCACAGCGGAATAATATAATGAATACGACCCCTTTACCTGCACTGGATCGATCACAGGTTATAGTATGGAACAGGCACTACTACAAATCAAGTGTTATTACAAACCATAGTCTAATTAGTTTTACAACTTATTCAAATTTTATTACAAACCTCTAGACTAATTAAGTATCCCAAACTGTCTACCTGGAAACACACCAACTATTTACAAACACATAACCTTTGGTCAGACCTGGAACTTAAGCTTGCCCTGGCCTAGCTGAAAGAATCAAGATAAGAAACAAGTATGAGCGAAAGAAATGCTCAGCAAGTAGTAAATAGCTTATGATTTGGAATAATAACAGTATATCTGATGAACAAAACCAACTACAATAACTGAACAGTATCAAAACTGATATAAATTTGATAATAAACAACATTTGCAATATATTATGTTTTGGGATTGGAATCCTCGAACGACGGTGTGTTGCCGCCGGTGATCAGCCGCGGAGCAACACCGGTATGCTGAAACATATCCAACTAAACAAAAGGTACCCAAGGCACATATTGGCCTAGCAAGGTGTTATATCCTGTATAACACATAGCTCACACTGGACCGCCGCCACGGCCTCTTACGCAACCATCCAACCCATAAAACCATTTTCCGTCAAAGGAGTCGAATCAAATGACATCCTTAATCACATAACTCCCCATTTCTCATGGTCCGGAGTTTTCTCAACAACCAATGGCGAAATAACCAGAACAATTAGTTATTCGCTAGTCTCAATTCAAAGCTTCACTGTATAGAGTAAGTTATAGCGAAATGTAAAAATATTTAACTATTCTGAACTTAGAATAGTAGAGAAATTAAAAGGATAAATTTAGAGTCAATAACACTTGAATGGTATGTGAACATATAAATATTTGCATAATAAGATTCAAAATAAACGTCACTGGAACAATAAGTGAAGTTAGGGTACTTGCCTGGTATGCTCAATAATCTCTTACTTTAACTCTGTTTCTAACTGCTGGCTACTATCTCCGTCTAACACTTGACTGCGCTCCTTGCTACTCGATTCTATAAACAAAAGGACTATCTTAATTGACAGAACTAAACTCAATCGACGTAACTATACGTCTTGACATCTACCCGATCGTTTATAACTAGCATGGCATAATAAACTGTAAACAGATAGCATGTATATCACGTAACACGTAATTATGGCATGTATATAACACGTACTCACATATTTCATGTAATACATAAGTCAAATCATTAAAAGATACGTCTCATTGCATTCAGAATGAAAATTAGGTCAATATTAGCATTTACCGATCAAATACCGACTTAAACTGATACACAAATCAAATGACATTGCAATATAAAAGAAATTAGGTCTCAAAAGTATTTTTATTGGAAGCGCAATATTTTTCTGAGTCTGTACGCGTTCGTTTCGTATTAAACGGACGAACGGTTTAATTATTATGAATAAAATAAGAAATAAATAGATTTAAATCAATTAATAATAATATTAATTGATTTTTAAATACCAAAATATAATTTTTAAAACCTAAAAATAATTTTTAGGAATTATTTGAATTAATTATAAATAATTTACATTTATTTAACTATTTATAAATAAAATTAATTGATTAATTAAATTTTAATCAACTAATTAAATTTATAAATAATTAACTAAAATGAATTATAAATAATTAAATCAAATTGTATTTTTGAAAATAATTAAAGGAAATAATTTTAGGAATTTAAAATAATTAAGAAATTAATTTTTAGTATTTAAAATATTTATTAAATGATTTTTGAAAACAATTTAAATGATTTTTAAAAGTAAGAAAATGAATTTTGAAATAAAAGTAAAAATAAATTAATAAAAACAGTTTTCAGACGGCAGTCTTCTTCTCCACAGAATCAAACGGTGGCCCTGGTAACCGGATTTTCGCCGGAGACGGAGAAGACGATCGGCGTTTCGCCGGTTTCTGGAAAATTCCAGATTCCGGTCGAACGTCCGGCGACTTCCCGGACTTCCGGTGGTCCAAAACGTAACCCAAATCTTCCGATTTTTAGCCCAAACGATTCGTTAATACCCCAGAAAATCACCCTCACATACAGAATCACCAACAACTGTTCTAAACAAGAACTCCGGCCAAAATCGTTGTAAAAACCGGCGATTCGACCGGAAAAATACAACCCAATCAATTCTTAACCAAAACAAACGAATCTGCTATCAATTTAAAGCCCTGGATGCCTAGAATCAGTTCGTAAATTCAAAACCAACCGAACCAACATCAAAAATTCAGAAATCGAAAAAAATAAAAAGTATAAAACCAAGAACTCGTCTATACTCAACTAGCAATCATTCGATACAAATAAATATTGAAATCGACTCCAAAGATCATACTAAAGCTATTGGTAACATCAGAATCGATCAAAAATCAACACAACTCAACAACGATTTCAAGAACAAAACTAGAAAAATCGATTTTACAAAATACTCACCCTCAAATCGTGGTTTTGATATCAATGGAACGGGCTCGAAACAAGGATTATTCTGGTTACAAGAGCGTCAACAGAGGATTCCTAGAACTCCCAATATCATCGATTCTTTGTGAAGAACAAAATCATACCCCCAAAAATGTTCTTGGTTTCTTTGTATTTTCTGAATTTTTATGAAAATAAAATAAATAAAATAAAAATTCTGCAGCCATTTATATCTACAGAAATTATATCCCCAAAAATTAATTAAGGGTGTTTTTATCCCCTAATTATAATAATTAGGCCCCAAAATAATAATTACGGGGGAATATTTTTAAAAACGATAAAATACAAAATTAATGCCAAAATTCCCCGAAAATTGCGAATAATTTAAAAATACAAAAATAAAGGGTATTTGAAATACGAAAATTTTTATAAAAATAAAAACATCGATTTTGTGGGGTTTGTCGTCCCGGTGGGGTCCCGGTCCGTTGACTTTTGAAAAACGGAAACGATCCCTAAATTCCCCGAAAATTCCAAAAACACGTAAAATACAATCAAACACGTATAAAATCAAATAAAACAGGTATCCTAATAAAGTTGCTGATAATTACGCGTCCTGATTGTAGATAAGTTCTTATAATTGCAATTTAAACATATTTTAATCAACCGAAAAATTTTCTGGCCCGTACAGAAACATACATAACAGTTATATAACATCTCATATCATAGCAACAATTACTTTAAATTTATAAAACACACAATATTTATTTATTTAACATATAATATTCACATAATTTTCCCGGATATTACATCCTTCCCCCCTTAACAGGATTCTGTCCTCAGAATCAGCCTAGGAAAACAAATGAGGATACTTGGATCGCATTTCGCTTTCCAATTCCCAAGTCGACTCTTCAACCTTGGGATTCCTCCACAAGACTCGTACTAAAGATACAGACTTATTCCTAAGCACTCTTTCTTTCTTATCTAAAATCTGCACTGGTTGCTCTACAAAAGACAAATCTGGCTGGATCTCTATTGGTTCGTATTCTATCACATGATTCGAATCAGGCAAATAACGCTTCAACATTGACACGTGGAACACGTTGTGAATATGCTGCATGTGAGGTGGTAACGCTAATTCGTAAGCAACCTTTCCCACACGCTTCAAAATCTCAAAAGGGCCAACATAACGCGGACTCAGCTTTCCTTTCTTTCCAAATCTTGATAAACCTTTCCAAGGTGAGACCTTTAATAGCACTGCTTCACCAACTTCAAATTCCATATCTTTTCTGGTAGGATCAGCATATTTGCGTTGACGATCTTGAGCTGCTGTTAGTCTTTTCCGAATGAGTTCTATTTTCTCCTTCGTCTGTTGGATCAATTCTGGACCCAAAATCTTTCTTTCACCAACTTCTTCCCAACATATTGGAGATCTGCATCTTCTACCGTATAAAGCTTCGTAAGGTGGCATTCCAATACTGGCATGATAACTGTTATTGTAGGAGAATTCAACTAATGGCAAATGCTCGTCCCAACTACCTTCAAAATCTAGTGTACATACCCTTAGCATATCTTCAATAGTCTGAATCGTTCTTTCACTTTGACCGTCTGTCTGCGGATGATACGCGGTACTCATGTTCAGCTTCGTTCTGAGACAATCTTGAAAACTTCTCCAAAATCTTGAGTTAAATCGAGGATCTCTGTCTGAAACTATGGATACTGGAACTCCGTGTCTTGTCACAATTTCTTTAAGATATAACCGTACCAATTTATCCATTGCGAATCTCTCGTTGATAGGAAGAAAATGCGCTGACTTCGTCAATCTGTCGATAATAACCCAAATAGCATCATGATTCGCCCTGGTCCTCGGTAATCCAACTACGAAATCCATCGCTATATGCTCCCATTTCCATTCTGGAATGTCCAATGGTTGTATCAGTCCACTGGGCCTTTGATGTTCCGCTTTGACTCGCTGGCAAGTGTAACACTTACTTACCCATTCTGCAATTTCCTTCTTCATGCTTGGCCACCAAAAGTTTTCTCTTAAGTCTCTGTACATCTTCGTACTCCCGGGATGAATTGAATATCTAGAGTTGTGAGCATCTCGAAGAATTTCATCTTTCAGCTCGGCTACATTGGGTATCCATATTCTGGAAGAAAATCTTAATATCCCTTTATCATCCTTTTGACTCTCTATTTCTTCTCCTGTCAAACTGTCTCGTTCATGGCTCATTACTTCTTCCTGACATCTTCTTATTTTCTCTAATAATTCTGGTTGAAAAGACATTGCACACAATACCTCTGTAGACATACTTGGAATACTAACCTCTATTTCCAGCTTCTCAAATTCCCTGATTAATTCCTCGGATGAAGTTATCATGTTCAATCTTTCTTTTCTGCTTAGCGCGTCGGCCACCACATTTGCTTTGCCTGGATGATAGTTAATAGTACAGTCGTAGTCCTTGATTAGTTCTAACCATCTTCTCTGCCTCATGTTCAATTCCTTCTGGGTGAAGATATACTTTAAACTCTTGTGGTCCGTGTAGATCTCGCACTTTTCCCCATAAAGATAATGCCTCCAAATCTTCAATGCAAATACTATAGCTGCCAATTCCAGATCATGCGTTGGATACTTCTCTTCGTGTGGTTTCAACTGTCTTGAAGCGTAAGCTATTACCTTGTCATGCTGCATCAAAACACATCCTAATCCTTTGTACGACGCGTCACTGTAGATCACAAAATTTCCTTGTTCATCTGGCAAGACTAGTACTGGAGAAGATACTAATCTATTCTTTAATTCCTGGAAACTTTCTTCGCACTTCTCATCCCATTCAAATTTCTGGTTCTTCCTGGTGAGCTTTGTCAATGGCGTAGCTATCTTCACAAAATCTTGCACGAATCTTCTATAGTAACCTGCCAATCCCATGAAACTTCTTACTTCCGTTGGTGTTTTTGGCCTCTCCCAGTTGATTACGGCTTCAATCTTTGCTGGATCCACTTCCACTCCTTTATTACTAATCACATGCCCAAGAAATCGTACTTCTTTTAACCAAAATTCACACTTGGAAAACTTTGCGTATAACTTCTCCTGTCGCAGTATCTCCAGAACTATCCTCAAATGTTCTACATGCTCCTCTTCTGTTTTGGAATAGATCAAGATGTCGTCTATAAATACGATCACGAATTTATCCAAATACTTTTTAAATACTCGATTCATCAGATCCATGAAAGCTGCTGGTGCGTTAGTTAATCCAAATGCCATTACTAGAAACTCATAATGCCCATATCTGGTTCTAAATGCGGTCTTCGGAATGTCTTCAGGCTTAATCTTTAGTTGATGATATCCGGATCTTAAATCAATCTTAGAAAACCATACAGCGCCTCTCAATTGGTCAAACAAATCATCGATCCTTGGTAACGGATACTTGTTCTTAATAGTTAGCTTATTCAGTTCTCGATAGTCGATACACAGTCGCATACTCCCATCCTTCTTTTTGACAAACAGTACTGGTGCGCCCCATGGGGATACACTGGGTCTTATAACTCCTTTCTCCAAAAGATCTTGCAGCTGAGATGCCAATTCTTTCATTTCCACTGGTGCCATCCGGTACGGGGCTTTAGAAACTGGTTCTGTTCCGGGTGCTAGATCAATTGCAAACTCAATTTCTCTGTCGGGAGGTAATCCTGGTAGATCGTCTGGAAAGATATCTGAAAATTCGTTGACAATTGGAATCGCTTCTAGTGTTGGAACTTCCTTACTGGTGTCTATCACATGGGCCAAATATGCTTCGCAATTCTGACGCAATAACTTCTTCACTTGAGCGATCGTTAAGAACTTCTTCTCTTGCTTATTTCCTCGGAATATCACCTTCTTCTTATTATCCAAGGTCTGAAGTCTCACTTTCCTATTCTTACAATCAATCTGGGCGTTATTTTCTGACAACCAATCCATTCCTAAAATAACATCAAATTCTCCCAACTTAAAAGGTATTAAGTCGGCATAGAAATGATGTCCTCCTATCTTAATATCGCACTTCGGGCACACTCGGTCGACGGAAACTTGATCCTTATTAGCTAACTCTATCATTAATGCTTGTTCTAACAATTTAACTTCACAATGCAGTTTATCGACAAAACTTTGAGAAATGAATGATCTTGTAGCTCCAGAATCAAATAAAACTTTAGCATCTATGGAGTTGACTGGAAGCGTACCTGCAACCACGTCAGAACTCTGAACAGCATCCTTCATAGTCATATTGAATGTCCTAGCCTTGGGCTGGTCCTTCGTTGGTGGTCCTTCAATCCTTGGCACATTAGCAGTTGGTTCAATTGTCTGGCAGTCCCTGGCAATATGCCCCATCTTTCCACATTTAAAGCACACTGTCCCTAATCTCTGAGCTGTAGTCTGACTTCGACACTCATTAGCATAGTGTCCCTTCTGATTGCACTTATAACACAACACATTAGCCTTACAAATCCCAAAATGCCTTCTACCACAAAATTTGCACTCTGATGCAGGTGGACGATTGGGTCTCTGTTGATTTGAATTCTGAAAACGGTTGCCTTGTCCTCCATTTCCTGATTGTAGTCTCTTGAATCCCACATTCCTATTACCCTGAAATCCTGGCCTTTTGTTGAAACGGCCCTGAAAATTACTTGACTGCTGACCTCCCTCTGAGGTTTCCATTTTCCTTTTCTTCCCATCATTTCCTTTCTGAGACATATCACTCCTACTCTCAATCACCATTGCCTTCTGAACCATTGCCACATATGAAGTCAACTCAAACATGGCCACTCTGTTCTGAATCCAAAACTTCAATCCCTGTTCAAATCTTCTGGCTTTCTTTTCATCTGTATCAACCTGGTCTGGCACGAATCTTGCTAACTCAGTAAACTTAGCCTCGTACTCAGCCACAGTAAGATCACCCTGGATCAGGTTCAAGAACTTAATCTCCATTTGATTCTTCATATACCTCGGGAAATATTTCTCCAGGAACAACTCTGTGAATCTCTCCCAAGTTATAAACTCACCTCCTTCCAATGCTCGCGTGGATTCCCACCAATAGTTCGCCTCACCCTTCAGAAAGTAACCTGCAAACTTGGTCTTCTGCTCAGTTCCTGCTCCGACTAATTCAAAAGCCTTTTCCATTTCCTTGAGCCATGCATTGGCTTCCACAGGATCAGCACTTCCCTTGAACTCAGGTGGCTTCACTGCTTGAAACTGCTTAAAAGTCACTACAGATGGTGCTACTCGCTGCTGCTGTTGCTGCTGCGTAAGATGTAACATCTGCTGCTGCATCAGTCCCAACATCTGGATAATCGCTGGATCTGTACGGCTCTCGGTACTACCCTCTCCTGAATTATTCCTTCTCTTTGGTGCCATTATTCTGGTAAGAAACAAGCAACATATATAATAATCTGTCAAGCATTGTGTCAAATATGTTGCAATTCTTTAACATATTAAAGTTCGCAAACACTATCTCTCCTCCAAAATATCATAAACTTGCTACCATATTAACACAAGCGACATGATTATCACATAATCCTGCTTATTATCTCGAGAATAATAACATAAAGAAAATTTACTCCGAATTATCCAAATCTTTAAAATTCTCTCTTGAAATCTTAACTAAACCAACAAAATAACAGGGCAATGACACAAGGCCTAAAGCTAAACGCAAAACAGGAAACCTAACAACTTAACTATAACCCAGCCCAATATCCTAAATTTAATCCTATAAAAGCTAAATTACACGCGCCTATCTTATGTAATCTTCCTATGACTCATCTATGACAATCCTACGCCTGTTTCAGTGACCATAACCTGTAGCTCTGATACCAACCTGTGACGCCCTCCAAACCCGGGGTCTAGATTTGGGGGTCACTCGCCAATAAACTAAAATAAAATAATCACAGCGGAATAATATAATGAATACGACCCCTTTACCTGCACTGGATCGATCACAGGTTATAGTATGGAACAGGCACTACTACAAATCAAGTGTTATTACAAACCATAGTCTAATTAGTTTTACAACTTATTCAAATTTTATTACAAACCTCTAGACTAATTAAGTATCCCAAACTGTCTACCTGGAAACACACCAACTATTTACAAACACATAACCTTTGGTCAGACCTGGAACTTAAGCTTGCCCTGGCCTAGCTGAAAGAATCAAGATAAGAAACAAGTATGAGCGAAAGAAATGCTCAGCAAGTAGTAAATAGCTTATGATTTGGAATAATAACAGTATATCTGATGAACAAAACCAACTACAATAACTGAACAGTATCAAAACTGATATAAATTTGATAATAAACAACATTTGCAATATATTATGTTTTGGGATTGGAATCCTCGAACGACGGTGTGTTGCCGCCGGTGATCAGCCGCGGAGCAACACCGGTATGCTGAAACATATCCAACTAAACAAAAGGTACCCAAGGCACATATTGGCCTAGCAAGGTGTTATATCCTGTATAACACATAGCTCACACTGGACCGCCGCCACGGCCTCTTACGCAACCATCCAACCCATAAAACCATTTTCCGTCAAAGGAGTCGAATCAAATGACATCCTTAATCACATAACTCCCCATTTCTCATGGTCCGGAGTTTTCTCAACAACCAATGGCGAAATAACCAGAACAATTAGTTATTCGCTAGTCTCAATTCAAAGCTTCACTGTATAGAGTAAGTTATAGCGAAATGTAAAAATATTTAACTATTCTGAACTTAGAATAGTAGAGAAATTAAAAGGATAAATTTAGAGTCAATAACACTTGAATGGTATGTGAACATATAAATATTTGCATAATAAGATTCAAAATAAACGTCACTGGAACAATAAGTGAAGTTAGGGTACTTGCCTGGTATGCTCAATAATCTCTTACTTTAACTCTGTTTCTAACTGCTGGCTACTATCTCCGTCTAACACTTGACTGCGCTCCTTGCTACTCGATTCTATAAACAAAAGGACTATCTTAATTGACAGAACTAAACTCAATCGACGTAACTATACGTCTTGACATCTACCCGATCGTTTATAACTAGCATGGCATAATAAACTGTAAACAGATAGCATGTATATCACGTAACACGTAATTATGGCATGTATATAACACGTACTCACATATTTCATGTAATACATAAGTCAAATCATTAAAAGATACGTCTCATTGCATTCAGAATGAAAATTAGGTCAATATTAGCATTTACCGATCAAATACCGACTTAAACTGATACACAAATCAAATGACATTGCAATATAAAAGAAATTAGGTCTCAAAAGTATTTTTATTGGAAGCGCAATATTTTTCTGAGTCTGTACGCGTTCGTTTCGTATTAAACGGACGAACGGTTTAATTATTATGAATAAAATAAGAAATAAATAGATTTAAATCAATTAATAATAATATTAATTGATTTTTAAATACCAAAATATAATTTTTAAAACCTAAAAATAATTTTTAGGAATTATTTGAATTAATTATAAATAATTTACATTTATTTAACTATTTATAAATAAAATTAATTGATTAATTAAATTTTAATCAACTAATTAAATTTATAAATAATTAACTAAAATGAATTATAAATAATTAAATCAAATTGTATTTTTGAAAATAATTAAAGGAAATAATTTTAGGAATTTAAAATAATTAAGAAATTAATTTTTAGTATTTAAAATATTTATTAAATGATTTTTGAAAACAATTTAAATGATTTTTAAAAGTAAGAAAATGAATTTTGAAATAAAAGTAAAAATAAATTAATAAAAACAGTTTTCAGACGGCAGTCTTCTTCTCCACAGAATCAAACGGTGGCCCTGGTAACCGGATTTTCGCCGGAGACGGAGAAGACGATCGGCGTTTCGCCGGTTTCTGGAAAATTCCAGATTCCGGTCGAACGTCCGGCGACTTCCCGGACTTCCGGTGGTCCAAAACGTAACCCAAATCTTCCGATTTTTAGCCCAAACGATTCGTTAATACCCCAGAAAATCACCCTCACATACAGAATCACCAACAACTGTTCTAAACAAGAACTCCGGCCAAAATCGTTGTAAAAACCGGCGATTCGACCGGAAAAATACAACCCAATCAATTCTTAACCAAAACAAACGAATCTGCTATCAATTTAAAGCCCTGGATGCCTAGAATCAGTTCGTAAATTCAAAACCAACCGAACCAACATCAAAAATTCAGAAATCGAAAAAAATAAAAAGTATAAAACCAAGAACTCGTCTATACTCAACTAGCAATCATTCGATACAAATAAATATTGAAATCGACTCCAAAGATCATACTAAAGCTATTGGTAACATCAGAATCGATCAAAAATCAACACAACTCAACAACGATTTCAAGAACAAAACTAGAAAAATCGATTTTACAAAATACTCACCCTCAAATCGTGGTTTTGATATCAATGGAACGGGCTCGAAACAAGGATTATTCTGGTTACAAGAGCGTCAACAGAGGATTCCTAGAACTCCCAATATCATCGATTCTTTGTGAAGAACAAAATCATACCCCCAAAAATGTTCTTGGTTTCTTTGTATTTTCTGAATTTTTATGAAAATAAAATAAATAAAATAAAAATTCTGCAGCCATTTATATCTACAGAAATTATATCCCCAAAAATTAATTAAGGGTGTTTTTATCCCCTAATTATAATAATTAGGCCCCAAAATAATAATTACGGGGGAATATTTTTAAAAACGATAAAATACAAAATTAATGCCAAAATTCCCCGAAAATTGCGAATAATTTAAAAATACAAAAATAAAGGGTATTTGAAATACGAAAATTTTTATAAAAATAAAAACATCGATTTTGTGGGGTTTGTCGTCCCGGTGGGGTCCCGGTCCGTTGACTTTTGAAAAACGGAAACGATCCCTAAATTCCCCGAAAATTCCAAAAACACGTAAAATACAATCAAACACGTATAAAATCAAATAAAACAGGTATCCTAATAAAGTTGCTGATAATTACGCGTCCTGATTGTAGATAAGTTCTTATAATTGCAATTTAAACATATTTTAATCAACCGAAAAATTTTCTGGCCCGTACAGAAACATACATAACAGTTATATAACATCTCATATCATAGCAACAATTACTTTAAATTTATAAAACACACAATATTTATTTATTTAACATATAATATTCACATAATTTTCCCGGATATTACAATCACGAGTGGGCTCTTTAATACTCGAGTTATTAAGTTTTAGGGGACTTTATGCCTAGTGACCTAAGGCTTTTATAGTCTGGGATCCGCTAACCTAACGCTCGCTATATGGGTATTATTGCGTAAGTCTTTTGTGGACCTCGCTCATTGCACGATAAAATAAGCATGTTTGTGTTTTTATGTGTTATCAATAAAAGCATTAATCCATATATAACTCTGATAAAATTGAAGTGTTGTCATTCGTTTGGTGTTTATCGTTTATTCTGTTTATAACCTTGTGATTGTCTTGACGAGAGGTGAGTTATAATTATTGATCTAGTTTTGAGAGTATATTTGTTAAGCAATTACACACACACATTTTTGGCTTGTGAGTCGATTTGTGGGATTTGATTGAACTTTGTGCAAATAATTGCATTCTTTGAGATGCTGCTCATTGGTTGGTTAAGTTATTCTAAGGGGATAGTTGCATTCATGTTAGTTGCATTCATGCATTTTTGTTTTGTTCTTTGAGTCTGTTTATGCTTGAGGATAAGCATCGATTCAAGTTTGGGGGTGTGATAAGTGGAATTTATATCCACTTAGAACGCTTCGTAAAGGCTCGAATTGGTGATTTGTACTCGAGTTATTTATGTTTTGATGTGTTTTTGTAGTATTTTGCATTTCAAGGTATATTTGGAAGAAGGAATAGAGTTTACATTGTTTTTATGCTAAAAGGATTTTAGGATGGAGCCTCGGGAGTTAGAACAAAAGAAACCAGCAATTGAAGTCAAGGAAACAAGAAAAATCAGAATTTCCAGAAGGTCAGGGCGGTCGCGCTAGTCTTGGGAGCGTCTGCGCCCATTTGTCAGAAAGCGAGCGCGCCCGCGCTGGTATGTGGGGCGGCCGCGGTGGGTCTGGATTGCAGAATCCTGATTGTAATATAATAATGATTTTTTAGACTCCATATCATATTGGGCTTATATATAAAGCCTTTTGAAGACATTTTTGATAACAACGAGCAGAAGGAGAGAGCAGTCTGAAGATCTTGTTTTTACTTGTGATTATTTACTTAAGTTGTAACTTTGGATGCTTGTTTTCTTATTTGTTTGAACCTTACACTCTTTTTTACGTACTTTTTATAATTATTTAGGTTATAAAGATTTGTTTTTTTATCATGCTTTCATTGGAACGCATGGTGATGATGAGTTCAATTATGAACTAATCGTTATCGTGGGGTTCTAACGGATTAACTTATGAATTTCTATAGTTAATTTGTTTCCATATCTTGGTGTGTGATGATTGATTGATATCCTAGTATTGTTTGTGCTTATTCGTCTTATGTGCGTAGCTAACATATAAGATAACTTGTTAATCTCTATTGAAGCGAAAGTGAATATAGAGGTTTAGAACTTTCCATGCTAGCATAGGTTCATGTATTGTTATGCATGATTCGTAGGTAATTTATCCATATTATTTTCCCTATGTAATCATGATAGATAACTTGCTCATTAAACCGTAATGTTTTCAAATTCTATTGACATATAAGGTTTAAGCATAATTGGTGTCTACTTAGCTTCTATCTCTTTTGTGGATGTCTAGTAGTAGGGTATTCGTGCAATGAAAATTGGTGTTTACTAGTTCCGTGTTATCTGATTAGTTGTCATCACCATTGTATGCTAAGGTTAAGGACAATGACTTTGAATGAAGTATTTAATGAAGTTAGAATCCCATATTTGTCTCATATAGTTAATTCAATCACTTTTATTCTTAGTTAATTGCATGTTAGTTTAATCTTAGTTATAAACATCTCAACTTGTTATTGTCTTAACATTGAAGGATAGCCTACCACTGTTACATAGGTGCATAATCTTAAGTTAACTAAAAAGAGTCTTTGTGGGTACGAATCTGATTTATATTTTTATACTACTTGTGAACGCGTATACTTGCGTGTAATTTTAGCGCGCGTATTTTCACCCTAATAGTTCTTGCAGCTGAGAACTCTTGAACAATGCCCTTGTCTTTGCAAAATTCACTTAAAGCCGCATTCCTGAATTTTGTGCCATTATCACTCCTCAATATTTTAAAACAATTTTGATCCTCAGCCTGCTTTTCAACTTTCTATATATGTTCAATGATGATGTGTGGAGTTTCATCCTTTGAATGCATAAATTCCACCCAAGTGTAACTTGAGTAGTCAACCACCATCACCTGTGCATATTTCTTTCTCGAAATAGAAAAGACATTAACTGGTCCAAACAGACCCATGTGAATAAGCTGAAGTGGAGCACTTATAAAATTTACAGTCTTTCTCTTGTGACTGGATCTTTTCATTTTTCCTTTTTGACAAGCATTACAAACTTCATCTTGAGAAAATTTCAGATTTGGCATGTTCCTCACTAATTCCTTTTTCACCAAGGTATTGATTGCTTTCTAATTCAGGTGAAAGAGTTTCTTGTGCCACAACTTGCTTTACTCAATGGATGTCTTGGTGTAGAAGCAACATATTCCATCATTGTTTGCTAAATTTAGGTATGCAACAAACATGCTTCCTATCCTTACTCCTTTCAAAGCAACTTCATCAGTTTTCTTGCTAGAAATTGAATAATATTCTTTGTCAAATATTACTTTGAAACCTTTGTCTGTAAACTGGTTGACACTGAGCAGATTTACTTCAAGACCAGCAACTAGTGTTACATCATTAATGATAATATTTCCAGAAATTAACTTGCCATATCCCATTGTGAATCATTTGTCGTTGTCTCCAAAAGTCACCAATGGGCCAACCATCTCCTCAAACTATGATAGCAGGGCTTTATCACCTGTCATATGCCTGGAACATCCACTGTCAATGATCCATATAAATTTATTCTTCTTGCCCCGCACACACTGAGTATTAAGTGTGTTTAGCTACCCAAGCAGTGTTGGGAACTTTCTTCTTTTTTCACAGAAGTTGCAGAAGTAGAATTTGAATTTTCAAAAAGAACATCATTCATAGTTGATCAGCATTTTTCTTCTTAATCTCAGATCCAGGTTTTGCTTCCTTAAAATATTTTCTCAATTTATGACAGTTTTTTATAACCTTCATATTGCAAGGAATGCATTCAAACTTATTACAGAAAGAATATGGATCTTCAGTCACAACCTCATTGTACTTGCATGCTCCAACTTTTGGCTCACTCATAGCCCTTCTACAAAGGTGAGTTAGATGATTTATTGAGCCACATTTTTGACACTGCTTCCTTGGAGCATTTGCAATATAGGCATAATTGTTGCTTTTGTTTACACCTATTTTTCCATTCATGTTCTTTTTCTTTTTTCCAGTGTTCTCAGTCTTGATCTCCTTGGTTGGTGTCTTGGTAGCTTGACTCGGGGCTTCTTCTCACATCTGGTGATAGGGGTGATTTTTGCATTTTTCTTTTCTTTATCTTCATCTATAATTTCTTACTTGATGACCAACTCATATTCACTAAAATTCACCTCACAAGCTTTGTACAAAGGTGCACTCACCTTTTTCAGCATCACAGGAACATCATGGTTCACTGTTTCTTTTCCTTTGTTAGCTTCAACTTTCTTGTGGGAATTTAGGACCTCATAGTCCAAACCAATATGTAATATCCGGGACATATCGTGTAATTATTTTTGTCAATAAATGAATATTATGTGATTATTATATGAATTTTGGTGAATCATGTGTTAATTAGTGTCCGTGTTGGTTGTTTCTATGTGATAAAATTCGTGAATTTTAAGTTTTATATATCCAGAATGAGGTATAGATTATTTTGATAATTTTTTATAATAATTTATATGTTATTATATGATTTTATAATTGATTTATAGATTTAATTAATTATTTTTTGATTTAATTATTAATTATTTTGATTATTTGGGAACCGTCCAACTTCAATGGTTTTTACATTTTCGCTACCCGGAAGTTACGGGAAAACTCATTTCTTGTCTAATTTGATTATTCCGAGCATTTTCCGTGTTTTGAATTTTTCGATCCGGAGTACAGATTTACCTGTATGATTCCCTGTACAAATTTTATGATATTATTTAATCGTTCCGATAAACCAGTAAAGTATATATTTTTGATATATGAGATATTTTGATTAAAATACTATATTATCTTCTCTTAGTACGTGTAAATAAAAGCTCAGAACCCCAAAACTTTATTTGTTGATTTGGTTTAAATGTTTAGATTCCTTATAGTTTATAGAGTAAATCTAGAGTTTGTGGTGGCCTGAGGGTACCAGAGTCGCCATCTCCGGTGAACCCTAACCAATTTTAGGCGAAGGCTGCAAAAATTGCAGTTTAGCCCTGTACTTTTGAGAACGATACAGTTAGGTCCCTGTAGTTTCTGAAATTTGCAATTTTAGTATTTCAGTTTTAAAATCTTTTAAAAATTATTTTATTTATTTATTTTAATTTCAAAAATACTTTTTCGTTATTTATAAATTTAAAAATAAATCTAAAATACTTAATTAATTAATTTTAATTAATAATTAATTATTTAATTGGTCAATTAATTTAATTAATTTTAATTGATTATTTAATTGGATTGAATTATCCTTTTGATTTAAAAATGTCAAAAAATAGTTTCGAGCTTTAAAATATTTTTATAAATTATGTTTAATGCTCGATAATTATTTATAAATGATTTTAAAGCTAATTTCGGGTATCTGAACGTGGTTATTTAATTATAAAATGATTCATTTACCCATTTTAATTCTGAAAAATGTTCAAAAATTCATATTAAATGCCAGAAAAATCATTTTGACCTCGAACTTTCTTTAAAAAATTATTTTTATCGAACACTTTACATGTTATGTGCTATGTGCTACCTGCTTGATGTGTTATATGCCTATATGAACATTGTTGGACTGTTTTACTCATAACTTTCAATCTGTAAGTCGGATTTGGGTAAAACGAAGGTACATAGAAGCTTGTGTCGATTGTATGACGATTAGAATGATATGAGATCGAGTATAAATAGATAATTATGATGTTTAGTAGAGGAAGTAAGGTGTAGGAAAGGAAGGCAAGTGGCTAGTCACTCTAACTATTAGGCGAGTGCAAGTAAAGTAGGAAGTCACTGATATAAGTCAAGTTTTTCTCGAATCTTCTTGAGATACATTGCAAGTATCTTGAACCTTTCTTATAGATATACTGCAAGTATTCTCAAACCTTTTGTGATATATTGCAATTACTTTGAATATGCTTGAGATATCATATGGTAGCATCTGTTAGTTAAAATTGTTTAGCCCTAAACCCTGATCAGACCATTTGATATTTGAACTGTAAGTCATATCTATTGTGAACCCTTGATTATTGAATTCCCAGATACTAAACCACATATATACGATACTACTCCACAAATACATTCATAGCATACACCAATCACTGAAACAGATTAGTTTAACATACAATATCTCACACATTCTACAATACCGTGTAACATCCGAGAACCAAACCTTGTATAACCAGTATACCATTGTTCATCTATTATCTAATTCTTTTACTGACTTGAAACCATTCTTCATAAATACCTTCATATACCTTGTGATACTCATGAATTGCATTATGCCTTTAGACAAATGTCTTATTTTATTGAATTACATTATTTATCATATTGAATTGTTATTGAATTGGATTATTTTCTAAATGTGGAGCAGATTCATGGTCAGACTAGATTGGGGGTCGTGTTAGGCCAACGTGTGCCTTGGATCCAGTATATAGAGCAGAGCTGTATGCCTTGCTCGATGTTAGTGTGTGACTGATCAGCAGCCTAACCTTAGTTTTTGAAATTTAAAAGCGAATATCCATTTCTAATAATTGCTTAATAAGAAACTTGATTCCTCTGAATTATTTCATTTTGATCATTGTTCAAACTCAGTTATTGTCTATATGACTTGTTGAGCTAGTTAGCTCACTCTTTCGATCCTTTTTGTGTTATTTTTCTAATTAAGAAGGAAATTGTTGGTAGCGAGGATCCCCAAACCAGTGTTCGAGCTAGGATTCCATGTTGAGTATCAAAATGAGCTAGCATTAGTACTATGCTATAGTTATGAGTTTTGAAAGTTTGTAATAATGTTTTGTTTTAAGTTGTAAGCTTAACTAGTTGGGATTTGGTATGATGTAATGTAAATTAAGGTTATGGCTTGTTTTATACTTTAACCTATTATGATCCATGGATCTGTAGTGTAGAGTCATTGCATTAATTATTTTATATACAGGTTTATATTGTATGTCTATGTTGTGAATCCCAAATCTCTGACCCGGATTTGAAGGGTGTCATACAATAGCTATGCTAGCACATGGTTTTTTCTCATGATATTGTCCAACCAGATGAGTTGCATTTTTGTGTGATTTGAGTTTTAAATCATTCTTCTCGATCTCCACTCTCAACACTGTTTCTATTTCTCCAGCACACTTCAGCTTGTTCTTGAGATACTCATTTTCATTTTTGATTATTTCATGACTAACAAGCTGCAATTTTAGCTCTTATTTTTCCATCTCAAGCTTCTCATTTATTTTTGACAGTTTACAACTTCCTCAGTAGTTTGCGTCATGTTTGTGTGGATATGAAACATCTCTACACTCATTTTCTCAACAGTTTCTTTATATTATCTTGTATTTAAATCAATTGTGGTTAGAGTTAGTACCTCTGATTTGGATGTAGATGATTCTCCTTGCTCTAGAGCCATGAGAGCGTAATTTCCAAATTCTTCATTGTCATTCTCTTCATCTGTATCATCTTCGCATTCTGTAATATAAGCCTTTCTTTGTTGCTTTCTCAAGAGTGATTCATACTTTGCTTCCAAATCCAAATAAGTTTTGTCTTTCTTCACCTTCTTTGGATTTCTCCACTCAATGGCAAAGTGACCTAGTTCATCACAATTATAGCATCTTATCTATGATCAGTCAATAGACCCTGACTTGTCACCACTTTTGCCAATTGAATTGAGTTTTTCCTTTTCAATTGTTGTTATTGTTGGATGTCTGACCCTTTCTCTTGAAATACTTTGGCTTCTTAACCCTTATGCTAGAGAATTTTCTTGTATGGTAAGCCATTGAACGGTCCATCTCATCCAGTTCATCAAGGGTGTATAATTCATACTCCCCTGGCTCCAATATGACTTTCTTTTATGATTCCTTATTTTTCTGCTCAATGGCTTGAACAACTGGTGTATGAGCTTCTAGTTCATCTTTGGATGATTTGTTATCATTGGAAACCAAGGCACTAGTTCCGTAAACAACATACCCTTGACCAGCTCTCAATGACTTCCTCTGTAACATTTCCAGCTCATAGGTCTTAAGATCCCATATAAGACTTCCAGATTCATTGTTAGGAATATGTTGTGAACTTGATGATAAGTTAAGCAAAACACCTTAGTAGATTTAACTTAGTGAAAATTGTAGCACTCGACGAATGATCAAATATAGTCCCGAAGGATGAACTTTATAGTCCCGACGGTTGACAAATTGACATCCATCGAGTGAGTAACTTATGTAACAAATAAGAACTATAGCACATTTCTACAAACAACATGTATTAGTCAAGTAGATTGCTTAAGGTTCTGTAAGTCATGTTGACTACTAGATTGATATGTAGAATAGATTCATTAATTGTAAATATGAGATGTCTTGTAATTCTGTATAAGTGAAATAGAGTCAAGTGGCAAATAGACTCCCAACGGATGATCTACAAGACTCCCGACGGATGATCAACAAAGCTCCCGACGGATGACAAGCATAGTCCCGATGGATGATCAAATTTAAATAGTTGTTGACAGTGACAACACAATCACATACGTTGGGTGTTTACAAAAGGAATGTGGCAGCCTGTTTAGCAGGAATTTGAGAATAAAGAAACATTGCCATTTTCATGCAATTGTGAAGATATTCAAAGATGCTGGAATAGAGTAGTGAAGCAACATGGAGTTAGATTAGATATGTTTTGTTTTATTATCTTGTCTTATTATCATGTAAACTTGGTGATATATAAACCAAGTGTAGCAAGTAGAACAATTAACTAAGCAAACCTATTTTCAGAGAAACATATCAAGCTATATTATGTAAGCATTTCTCTACAGTTTAGTTGTTCAAACTTGTAAGCAGTATATCTGGTGGATACTTTTCAAATCCACCAGAAAGTTTTCAAAGCTTTTGTTTTTATTACTTAGTATTTTGATTTCTATCACTCTTTTATTTTGCACCATTGCTAATCAAACACTGTTATATTTATCAAGTTAGTACATTCTTTAAATTTGAAAAAATAGCCAGAATTAAATTCAACCCCCTTCTATAATTCTTGTTGTATTGTTAGGGAATAACAATTGGTATCAGAGCATGCTCTTGAAGAACAAAGAGTATAAAGATCACCACAAACAACAAGATGAACAAAAAGGATGTTGGAGTGAATATTTCATTTCTGGACAAAGACAACTATCACCACTGGAAGGTGAAGATGCACCTACATCTTCTTTCTCAAGATGAGGCCTATGTGAACTGTATAGTGAGAGGTCATCATGTACCAATGAGAGATGCAACTGGAAATGAACCATCTGTTCCAAAACCTAGGCATGAATGGTCAGATCCTGACATTGAACAAGTCAGGAAGGACAAGAAGGCCATGAATATATTGTTCAATGGAGTTGATGGTGAAATGTTTGATAACATCATTAACTGTAAAACATCCAAAGAGGTTTGGGACACAATCTAGATTATTTGTGATGATACTGAGCAAGTAAGGGAGAATAAGATGTAGTTACTGATTCATCAATATGACCATTTCCACTGTGAAGAAAGTGAGTCTCTCACTGATATTTTTAGTAGATTTCAAAAGCTACTAAATGCTCTAAAATTGAATGGAAGAGTCTATCAAACAAAGACTCTAACCTCAAGTTCCTTAGATCTCTTACAAATGAGTGGAAGCCAATGACAGTCTCATTAAGAAATTCACAGGATTACAAGGAGTTCACCTTGGAGAGACTGTATGGCATCCTGAAAACCTATGAGCTTGAAATAGAGTAAGATGAGAGGATGGAGAAAGGAAGGAAGAAAGGAGGGTCCATAGCTCTGGTTGCTGAGTTAGAGAAGGAGAAAGAGATGAAGGTAGAAGCTGTTGAGTCTACATCAAAGGTCTGTGAAAGCAAGGGTAAAGGGCTGGTTGCTGATAATGAAGAACAATTGAGCTAAGATGACATGGATGATATTGATGAACATCTAGCATTCTTATCCAGAAGATTTTCCAAGCTCAAATTCAAGAAGAATTTTGGAGCAGCTAAGCTAAACAGAAACATGGTTGACAAATCAAAATTCAAGTGTTTCAAATGTAGCTTGGCGGGTCATTTTTCCAGTGAATGCAGAAAGTCTGATTCCAGCAAAAATAAGTTTGAGCTTGTTGATTATAAACAGAAATAATTTGAGTTGCTCAAACAAAAGGAAAGGGCTTTCATCACACAGGAGAATGATTGGGCTGCAGATGGAGTGGATGAAGATGAAGAAACAAGTTATGTCAATCTAGCCCTAATGGCCAAATCTGATGAAACAGAAACAAGTTCTTCAAGCAATCAGGTAATCACCACTAACCTAGCACATTTATCTAAAGTTGAGTGTAATGATGCAATAAATGATATGTCTACAGAATATATCACCTGTGTGTTACACTTAAGTCTCTTACTAATGAAAATGCTAAAATTAAAGAAAACAATTTATTTTTAAGTGAAAGGAATAATGTGCTAGAGTCTCAGTTTATTGAATTTGAGAAATTGAGAATTGAGTGTAAGATTGCTAAGGATGAATTAACTGAGTCCTTGAAGAAATAAGAGATTTTAAAGAAGCAGCTTGAACGAGAACATGAAGTGATTAAGGCATGGAAATCATCCAGAGATGTTCATGCTCAAATCACTAAAGTTCAAGGTATTGAGTCCTTTTGTGATGCATCCTGGAAGAAGAGTAAAGAGAAGCTTGAGTCCAATTTGGTTGAAGGTTTGCTGACAGATGTGGACTCGACGGATGATGAAAATAATCCGTCGGATAATCAAAAGGATTATTCGACGAGTGACAAGGAGCCACATCTGTCGGCTGTGAGTAAACCAGTTAGCAAAGCTAAGCTAGCTAAGTTAAATGAGAAATATGGATCAATTTCTAAGAACTATATTCCAGGAGAATCAAGTCAAGTCAGGAAGGAAAAGAAAGTTAATGTTGGTCATTTGTATATCAAGCAATTGAATGATATATTAGAAAAGATTGAGGTTAAAACAGAAGCTAAAAAGAAAAACAATAGAAATGGGAAAGTAGGAATTAAAAAACATAACAACTACACACCTGATATATATGCTCCAAGAAAAATCTGTGTTAAGTGTGGTAGTGTTAATCACTTGTCCCTTAATTGCAAACTTGCTATGCCTACTTCCATGTCTACACCCTCTTCTTTTCCCAACATGACTACCATGTCTACCATGCCTATGAATGCTATGTCTACTCCGAATATGAATGCACAATTTGCTAATATGTCATTTGCACCTAATCCTTATTATGTTGTATTCAGTATGCCTCAAATTCCATTTAGCATGCCTTACTAGAATAACATGTTTGCAAATAGCATGCCTTTTTCCTGTTAATCAAAATGTGCATGATAATTCTATTTTAATGACTGGTTTCAAAGAATGAGATCAAACATAAGAAACCAAAAAAGAAAGCTAACAAGGCAGGACCCAAGGAAACTTGGGTACCAAAATCAACTTGATTTGATTTTGATGTGTGCAGGTAAACAGAAAGAATCTTTGGTATTTGGTTAGTGGTTGCTCAAGGCACATGATTGGAGATTTTACCCTGCTCACTGAGTTCAAGGAAAGAGCTAGCCCAAGTATCACTTTTGGAGATGACAGGAAGTGTTATATAGTGGGATATGGCTTGATTTCAAAGGATAATGTCATCATTGAAGAAGTTGACCTAGTGGATGGTCTCAAGCATAATTTGTTGAGTACTAGCAAGCTTTGTGATAAGGGCAACTCAGTTACTTTCAATTCAGAAGCCTGTGTTGTGACAAACAAAAGGAGCAACAAAGTGGTTCTCATTGGAGTGAGAAAATGAAATATGTACTTGGCTGATTTCAACTCATCTAATGCAGAATGAGTTAGTAAAGCAAGTCAAGATGAAAGTTGGCACTGGCACAAGAAGCTATCCCATCTAAACTTCAAGACCATGAATGAGCTTGTCAAGAAAGAACTGGTTAGAGATATTCCTCGAGTGGAGTTTACTAAGGATGGATTGAGTGATGCATGCCAGAAAGGAAAGCAGATCAAAGCATCATTCAGAAAGAAGCTTGATTCAACAATTGAAGAACATTTGCAATTATTGCACATGGATTTGTTTGGACCAGTCAATGTGTTGTCCATCTCAAGAAAAAGATTTTTCCTAGTAATTGTGGATGATTTCTCAAAGTTCTCTTGGACATATTTTCTAAATTCCAAAGATGAAGCTAGTGAAATCATCATCAATCACATAAGGCAAGTCAACAATCATCCTGACTCTAAAGTAAGAAGAATCAGAAGTGACAATGGAACTGAGTTCAAGAATTCTGTGATGAGATCATTTTATGAAGAGAATGGGATTATGCATGAGTTTTATTTAGCAAGAACTCCACAACAAAATGGAGTAGTGGAAAGAAAGAACAGATCTCTTATTGAAGCTGCAATGATAATGCTTGAAGAATCAAAGTTGCCAACATATTTTTGGGTTGAAGCTGTGAATACTTCCTGGTACACTCAAAAATATCTTTTTGCTTAATCAAGCAAAGTGCATGACACCCTACCAATTATTCAAGAACAAGAAGCCAACTCTAAATTTTCTTCATGTCTTTGGCTGCAAATGTTATATCTTAAGGAATTAAACTGATCAACATGGAAAGTTTGATGCTAAAGCAGATGAAGGAATTTCTGTTGGATATGCTATGGGAAAAACATATAGAATCTACAATCTAAGAACCAACATTGTTATGGAATCAGTGCATGCTGTGTTTGATGATAAAAATATTAAAGGACTGCAAGAAGGAGATTTTCATGAAAGCCTCAAGTTTGATAATATGGAGATGGTTAGTGGTTCAGTGATGATGAAAGTGGTCAAGAAATAGTGACTAAGGATAATGCAAAAAAATCTACAACTAATGAAGCACAAAATTTAACATCTGTTGAGTTACAAAATGCTTCATCCGTCGGGAGACAATCTGCCTTATCCGTCGAGAAACAATCAGCTTCATCCGTCGAGATATAAAGTGCATCATCTGTCTGAATAATGAGAGAAGCTGAGAGTCAGAACAGATCACCTACAGCAGAGGAGTTTCTCATAATCAAAACTCAGTCACACATCAAGACAACAATGAGGCCTCTTCATCTAAAGCTAATCTACCTCAATAAAGGAAATGGACTAAAGATCACCCTTTTGAACTCATAATTAGTGATGTATCTTCTAGAGTTCAAACAAGGAAAGCAACTCAAGAAGAATATCTATAGAGCAGCTTTCTCTCTAAGGAAGAACCAAAGAAGGTAGAAGAAGCTTTGTTGGATCCTGATTGGATTTTAGCTATGCAGGAGGAGCTAAACCAATTTGAAAGGAACAAGGTATGGAAGTCGGTACCCAAACTTAAAGGAAAGAATCTAATTAACACCAAGTGGGTATTCAGAAACAAAATGGATGAAAATGGCATAGTGGTTAGGAACAAAGCTAGATTGGTTGTTAAGGGCTACTGTCACCAAGAAGGAATATATTTTGATGAAACTTTTGCTCCTGTTCCAAGACTTGATGCCATCATAATCTTCTTAGCCTATGCAGCTCATGCCAATTTCAAGGTCTATCAAATGGATGTCAAAAGTGCCTTCCTGAATGGAGACTTGGAGGAGGAAGTCTATGTCAGTCAACATCCTGGTTTTAAAGATCCAAATTTTCCAGAATATATCTACTATCTTTTGAAAGCACTTTATGGACTGAAGCAAGCACCTAGAGCCTGGTATGATACTTTATCAAAGTTTCTTTTGGAAAATCACTTCACAAGAGGTAATGTTGATAAAACTTTATTCTTTAGAAATGTTAATGGCTCTAGTATACTTGTTCAAATTTATATGGATGATTTTATATTTGGCTCTACAGATGAAAAACTTTGCAAAAAGTTTGCCAAATTGATGCAAAGTAAGTATGAAATGAGCATGATGGGAGAACTAACCTACTTTCTTGGTTTACAAGTTAAGCAAGTTAGTGATGGAATATTCATTAGTCAAACTAAATACATTTATGATCTTTTAAAGATGTTTGATCTAATGGATTGCACATCTGCAAAAACTCCCATGGCCACTGCAACTAAACTTGAATTAAACAATACTGAAAAGTCTGTGGATATTTCAAGCTATAGGGGCATGGTTGGCTCACTTCCGTACTTAACAGCTAGTAGGCCAGATATAATGTTTGCTACCTGTCTTTGTGCTAGATTTCTGGTTGATCCTAGAGAATCTCACTTAGTATCTATAAAGAGAATTTTCAGATATCTGGCATTTGGTACCCTAGAGATTCTGGTTTTGATCTAACTGGCTTTTAAGATACAGATTATGCCGTTGTAAAATAGACAGAAAAAGCACAACATGAACCTGTCAATTTTTAGGGAACAAGCTTGTGTCCCGGTTCAGTAGAAAGCAAAATTCATTTTCTACTTCTACAGCTGAAGCTGAATATATTGCTGCTGGTAGTTGTTGTGTACAGATTTTGTGGATGAAAAACCAATTGTCGGACTATGGTCTACAAGTGGACAGGATTTCCATTTTCTGTGATAACACAAGTGCAATTTCCATCACTGAAAATCCAGTACATAATTCAAGAACAAAGCACATAGACATCAAGTACCACTTCATTAGGGAACATGTGATGAATGGTACTGTGGAACTTCACTTTGTTCCAAGTGAAAAGCAGCTTGCAGATAATTTTACCAAGCCACTTGATGAATCCACCTTTTCAAGGTTGGTAAGTGAGTTAGGTATGTTTAATTATTCTTGAATCACTTCAGATATTTTTACAAGTTATAATGTAGCTAGAAACTTAATTGATTTTTCTATTTTGGATGAAATTTTGGCCAAGTCAAAATTACATCCCGACGGATGCTCATTATCCATCGAGTTTGATCATCCCTTGGAATAGTATTTATTAATAAAAATCAAATAATTTTCTGGATTATTTTATAACCCGACGGATAATTATTTTACTCTCATCCGTCGAATTGTCTCAATCTTAGCCGTTAAAACTCTAAACATTATCCATTGGGTATACTTACAGTTTGTAAGTATAACACGATGAATAATTGACAGAATTTTGACAGTTTATTTATTTTTTTAACGGCTCTTTTAGGCTATTTTGATTGGTTACTTTATTTTACTTTATTATTTTTGACAGTTTATTTCTGAGATAGTATAAAAGCAGAATTCATTTTTATTCTATTCTTTTATCATTCTCAAATCAATTGATCTAATTCCTTTCTTCTCAAAAGCAAATACGCTCTCTACAAAATTCCATAATTCAACAATGGCACCAGTAGTCAAAATTATGTCTTAGTCTGGGTTCATCTATAAAAAGAACAACTCCGTAGCTCTTGTGAACAAGGAGATTCCATAATCTGGAGACTTTCACAAAATGATGGACTTTGTGAAGAGCTGTAAACTCAGTTATGCTATGCTGGAAACACCCACAATCTACTGTGAAGTTGTGGAGGAGATATGGACAACTGTTGTGTACCAATCTTCTGACAAGACCATAACTTTCACTCATAAAGGTAAGCAGTTTTGCATTAATAGTGACATTATCAAAGCATGCTTTAAAATTCTAGATAACACTACTACTGTTCCACACACTGATGTTAATTTAGTTACCATGCTAAATTCTATGGGCTAAGCACTTTCTACTTCTAAGTTAAGTGATATTAGGAGGCTAGGTCTTAGAAATGAATGGAGCTATTTGTGTGATGTGGTAACTAAGGTATTTTCTGGTAAAGTGAGTAATTTTGATTCTGTTAACATTTTCATGCTTAACATGCTTTATATGCTAGTTACTGATAAGTACTTTAACTTCAGTGACATGATCATGTTTGAGTTAGGTTATAAGTTAGGGGAACTTAATAAGAGAGGTAAAACTGTCTATTATGTTAGGGGTTGAATACAAACAATACCGTTTAATTGAATAAAATGCGGAATAAAAAAATGAAACAAAATTCAAGTTAAATAAAACTATTATTAAACTTGAAAGGTGTTACAACAACGGTATCGTTTACAAGGGATTAATCTCAAATAAATTATTCCAAATCTAGAATAAATTTGACATGAACTTTTTCTATTTTTGTAATAAAAAGGATCAAATGCTAAATGCAATTTGAGATTAAGTTCTAGGGATTTTGATCCGCTAGATAGTTACACAAGAACAAGAAAAGGATTTCTAGTGGATTAGATTTAACAATAAATACTAGAAATAAATGATCTGAGAATTTGCAATAAGTTCTCTGCAGTTTTCTTTTGTTCTGTTTTCTGCTGTGTTTTATATTCAATGCACTCCTTCTCTTTAAAATCAGCTTCAGTTCTTTTATATTAAATCATTACTTGATTTAACTGGCAAGACAATCCTTTCTGCTTAGCATGACAATCCTTTTAACTGGTAGGACTTTCGGTAGGACTATCCATTGAACTAATAGAACTTTCGGCAAGACAATCTAAATGAACTAGCATGACTTTCGGTATGACTATTGATTGTCATACCGATTGTCTTGCTAATACAAAAGATAATCTTGCTGGATTAAAACAGATTTTAATCAAATAATAATTTTGAATTAATTAATCAATTAATTCAATTAATCAATAAATTAATCTTTGCAGATTTAATTTATTCTCTTAATTAAATTATATGACTTAATTAATTAATAGAGAATTAATACTAATCTTGAGCAACAACCATTCTTCTGAAAATCTTTTAAAAATCACTGTCAATTATGAATCAATTCCACCACTTCAATGTTGACACTCGATGTACTGTCTGGTTCATGAGTGACTAACTTCCGTGACGTTTCTTCATGCCTTGACATTGATACTCTTGATTTTCTTCAGACTAAATCCTTGTAATTAATTGATATCCTGACGAGATCTCTGTCACTTGATTAAATCCACAATCTTGATTTATATCACTGAGGCTTGATCAATTTCTTGAGCTTCTTCCAGTGAATTAAGTTCTCAAGTCTGTAGACGAACAATGTTACATAATCCTTTGACATATGTTACTTTGAGAGATCTCTCTGACGATAGAACCACTATTTACTTATTACATCCTTATTTGAGTTGAGTTAAATCCTCGAATAAACAAATAGGCTATGACATATGCCTTTCAAATATTGATGTTGAGAACCCAACCAACAAACTGAATTGTTGGGTTCAAGAAAGGAGAATCATTGCAGATCTCAACAGAGCAAGTCACCACAAAGAGGTGTCCCTCTTCTAATTTCCAATCATGGAGGGCCCTCTGGTAAGTGAGGTAAGCACCACTGTCTCTACTATTTCAAACTCACTAATTTCTTTGCCTTTAAGTGTAGCTATGACATCTGTGTCAATGAACCAACAGATGCCTACCCAAGCTACCAAAATAACAACTTCAAAACCCAAAACAAAGAAAGCCCCCTCTAGTTTCTCTCAAAAGAAACCAGTTGCAAAATCCACCAAACACAAAGAGGGGAGTGTGAAGGAGAGTGAGCTAGGTGAGGGATAGGGTGAAAATCAAAGAAACTCTAAGGATAAGGCTGGTGAGATTAGTGTACCCAAGACTAACTACACCACTGTTTCCCAACAAACTGTGGTTGTTAATAAGGAAACCAGCTCAATTCTAGTTTCATCCTCCCAAAAGGATGTTACTATTGAAACAAGCTCCCAACCAGGAGCACATGCCAAAAGGATTAGGGACACAAGTTCACCACAGACTTTACCAGAAAGAAAAGATCTAAAACCCTTGGGGATGCCAGGGAACACACACAGTGCAAACTGGAGCTAAAAATTCAGTCACTACACCATCTTAAAGTCAGCTTGATGTGGCTCCAATAAAAATAAAGTCATAACCAAAATCATTGACAATTGAAGCACCTGAAACACCAAATTCACCCACACACTCACTGGATGTAGACATGATTCATACATCACTTCCAAATTCTCCTTCTTTAAATCTCTTGGAGAAGCCAAAAATCCAAGCAAGTGAGCATCATCTTTTTAGATGATTTGTTGGCTCACTTGCCAATTCTTTCTGAGTCTATTGAGACATCTGTGCCCAAATTTTCATCAATCTGCTTAGAGTCTACAATAGTCTCCACTTTAAACTCATTCATTTCTTCTATACTGGTTGATATTATTCATTTGTCGAGTAGTGATTATATCCCGATGGATGTGCCTTACAGCAGTCATCCGTCGGCTAGCCAAAATATTATCCCGATGGATGTTCCTCATCCATCAGTACTCTATGCACAACTTCAAATCCCAACAATTGTCACAAATGCAGATGATCTAGTAGTAGTACAATCACTCTTAGGACTGAGGGCAAGGAGTGAATTGAGTGAGAGGCTGGGTTGCTCCCAGGCAAAAGGAGAGGAAAAGAGTGAACTAATGCAGACCATTTTTTCAGGCCTGGCAAAAGTGAGTGAGGGGAGTCCCACCTTAGATGGTGAAGGTGAGGGTGTGAGGATGGGAAGCCAAGGGGAGCCCTTGATGCAAGAACAGAGAGATCATGAGAGAAATGCAGGTACAGGAGAAATGAGGTTGGACATCATTGTTAGTGAGTCAATGAATGCCAATAATGCAGACAGAGAGAAACTATCTCAGCATGATCAAGCTATCATAGATTCCATCTCTTTGGATGCTGAGGCATTTACTCATCATGTTCCAGCATATCAACTTTTGGCTGGACAGGGTAATGAAAATACAGAAAAGATGTTGAACTTGGTGCATACTACACAATCAATGCAAAGAGCTAAGGATGTCATCACAGCCATGCCACCTAGAGCTGGTGATGATGTTGACTATGGTACTGGTGAGTCTGCAGTTTCTTTGGAGATAATGGTGATAGTGAAGAACTCATGGACATAGGGGGAGAAGCAGGCCCTAGCTCTAGATCAAACATTCCTTCTTGGGTGTTTTTTAAAGAGTGTGATGAGCATCATTTTAAGACAACTCTTTTTCACATCCAGCAGACATGTAATGCTCTTCAAGCCACTACCAATGCTAGCCTCAAGAAGCTTCTACAGGCACATCTTAAATCTCTGCAACTCCATCAAATCCAAGTTCTTTAACCAAGATGTCACTTCCATCAAGACGGAGATTGACCAAGTAAAGAAGGATTTCTCTGAAAGATTAGATGCTAAAATATTAGATGCAACAATGCTTGACATTAAAAGACAGCTTCGGAAGAATTCTGATCTTGCCACTAAAGTGGATTCCCTGGATACAAGGCTGACTGCAATGGAAGCCTCTCTAACACCTATTCATCTTCATCAAGCATAACAAACTCAGTTGCTGCAAAAGCTGGTGGCTGCAAAAACCTCCACCTCCACTCTACTTGATGATAACAAAAAGGGTGAGAAAGAATTAACAATTCAAGTCAGTCAAGCAGAGCCAACAAGTGAGGGGGAGCATATGATAAATGTTCAGATCAGTCAAATAATTGTTCCAGAAATTACTCTCTCAAAGCCACCAGTATTGGACAACATTGATCTGATCCAAATAGCAGCTGCTAAACTTGATTCAAAGACAAATCCAAAGATGCTTGATGTTGCAGTTGTTGAGAAGGAACTAGATGAGAAATGGAAGAAAATTGATGCTGATATTCAGAAGAAATTTGGTCAGCTATAGAATCCATACAAGACTTTTCATCACCATTCTCAAGTCAAACATATCTCAGTGCATAAAATGAGTCTAGGCAACTTGGAAAAAGGCCAAACTTCATGCATCAAATCTCCAAAAGCTGATCTGATTCTGAAGCCTAAAAGAAATTACTCAAAGTTCTCAGATAAAAACCCTATGGATCTTTTATTTGAGACACCTAGGCCGGATGAAAAGAAGCAGCTGGCAAGGTCAATTATATTTTACAAAGATCCATCTGATTCAATTCAAAAGAAGAGAATTGCCAAGATCTACAGAAATGGAAAAGAGATCTGTGCGGTGGTTGGACACCCTCTATTTGTAGAAGCTAAGAAGGAAGAAAAACAAAGGATAAAGCAAGAAAAGAAGCAGGCTGCTCTAGATGCTAAGAAGCTCAAACAAAAGAAGGAGCAAGCTTCTATCTTGGCCAAACTTCAAGCTGTCAAATCTATAACTGAGATGTCTGAAAAACCACCTGTGATAACTAAAGCTCAAAACCAATAAATGCAAAATGAACCTCCATAGAAAAGAAGATTCAGATACAAGCTTCATTCTAAGAGAAAATTGGATTTTAGTGATGAGGAAATGGAAGACTACATTCCCAAATAGTCTACAACTTCAACTCAGACATCCAAGCCCTCATTGGTACATGAAGAATTCAAGGTGGATCCGACTAAGAATTTTCATGGTGAGCCTATTATTCCCAAGGATGAGCCATTAGACTGGGAAAGTCTGCCAATTCTTGAATTTAACTTACCTATCTTTAACAAGTCAAAGAAGATAAAGATAAGAGAAACCAAGAAAAGCAAGCATGTTACTCTCAGAACCAAGACCCTAACCAAATCTAAATCTGCAGTCAACAAGGAAGATATTTTATATATTTGTGACATCAAGGAGTTTTCAGACTTAAACCTCTACTTGGATGAACTGGAAGAAGTAAGAGGAATTGATGCTCACAGACATCTTCCTGAAAGATTGGTGTTTAAGTACAAGGCAGGGAAAGAAATCACATGGCCTCTTCACAGGATTCTAGAAGAAATCCAATGTGTACTAATAAAGATCTACTCATCTTTCAAAAAAAACTTTGGATTCAATGTGACTGCAAGGAGATTGGTTCTGAAGAAGATTGAAGAGCTAAGGAGTAATAAAGCCAAAGATGCACTTCCAAAACTCTATCAATTCCTTTCACTGGGAAGAGAGTGCATTTGAGGCCTTATTGGCTGATGGAATTCATGGATGATAAGGGAGTTAAGATTATTTAGACTGGATGACCAATTGAGTATCTCTAGAATTGAGACTCTATTGGAAATACAAGAAAATGCTGAATCTATCTGAAGCTGATGAACTTGAATTCCACAGTAAACTCTAGAATCAAATAGAGGAAAACAACAGGAAGCTTGGGAAGAAATTCAGACAATCAAGGAAATATAATTAACTGCTCAGACTAGAGGAGCACCTTGATAATAATTGTGAGAACTCTTTGTACACTTTGCTTTGTTCAATTTTCAATAAATTTTGTAGCACTTATCAGTTTTATCTACTACTTTTTAATCTGTATTTTTAGGGTTTTTTTGTTATCATCAAGTTTCTCTTAATTTATGGCTTCAATTCCAGTAGACATAAATTGGGGGAGATTGTTAGGAATATGTTGTGAACTTGATGATAAATAAGCAAAATATCTTAGTAGATTTAACTTAGTGAAAATTATAGCACTCGACGGATGATCAAATATAGTCCTGACGGATAAACTTTATAGTCCCGACCGATGACAAATTGACATCCATCGAGTGAGTAGCTTATGTAACAAATAAGAACTGTAGCACATTTCTGCAAACAACATGTATTAGTCAAGTAGATTGCTTAGGGTTCTGTAAGTCATGTTGACTACTAGATTGATATGCAGAATAGGTTGATTAATTGTAAATATGAGATATCTTGTAATTCTGTATAAGTGAAATAGAGTCAAGTGGCAAATAGACTCCCGACGGATGATCTACAAGACTCCCGACGGATGATCAATAAAGCTCCCGACGGATGACAAGCATAGTCCCGACGGATGATTAAATTCAAATAGTTGTTGACAGAGACAACATAGTCACATGCGTTGGGTGTTTGCAAAAGGAATGTGGCAGCCTGTTTAGAAGGAATTTGAGAACAGAGAAGCATTACCATTTCCATGCAATTGTGAAGATATTCAAAGATGCTGGAATAGAGTAGTGAAGCAGCATGGAGTTAGATTAGATATGTTTTGTTTTATTATCTTGTCTTATTATCATGTAAACTTGGTGATATATAAACCAAGTGTAGCAAGTAGAACAATTAACTAAGCAAGCCTATTTTCAGAGAAACATATCAAGCTATATTCTGTAAGCATTTCTATATTTTGCAGCTTCACTTGCAGCTATATATTCTGCTTCCGCTGTGGAGTCAGCCGTTGTAGACTGTTTGGAACTCTTCCAACTAATCGCACCACCATTCATAGTAAACACGTACCCTGGCATGGATTTACTATCACTTTCTGATTGAAAACTAGAGTCAGTATAACCCTCTATTTTCAACTCAGATTCACCACCAAAAACAAGAAAAATGTCTTGAGTCCTTCGCAAGTACTAAAGGATGTTTTTCACTGCTTTCTAGTGGTCTTCACCTGGATTGGACTGATATCTGCTCGTCATACTAATTGAATAAGCAACATCAGGCCTTGTACACAACATCGCGTACATGATAGATCCTATTGCTGAAGCATAAGGAATCTTACTCATACGCTCTCTTTCCTCAGGTGTCTTAGGAGACATTTTTTCGGAAAGGGACACTCCATGGCTCATTGGTATGAGACCTCTTTTGGAGTTTTCCATGCTAAACCTTTTAAGCACTTTCTGGATGTATGTACCCTGGGTAAGACTTATCATTCTTCTAGATCTATCTCTATAGATCTTCATACCAAAAATGTAGGATGCTTCTCCCAAGTCCTTCATGGTGAAGTTCTTTGATAGCCATACTTTGACTGATTGTAGCATCGGTATATCATTTCCTATAAGAAGTATGTCATCCACATACAATACAAGAAATGTTACCGCGCTCCCACTAACCTTCTTGTAGACACATGGTTCATCTATGTTTTTGATAAAACCAAACTCTTTGATTGTCTCATCAAAACGGATGTTCCATCTACGAGAAGCTTGCCTTAAACCATATATGGTTCGCAACAGCTTACACACTAGGTGTTTATTTCTCTTGGAAAGAAAACCCTCTGGTTATATCATATACACTTCCTCCTCAAGTTCCCCATTGAGGAAGGCCGTTTTCACGTCCATTTGCCAGATCTCATAGTCGTAGTAAGCAGCGATCGCAAGCAAAATCCGAATTGATTTTAACAGGGCTACAGGCGTAAAAATTTCATCAAAGTCAATCCCTTGCCTTTATTTGAATCCTTTTGCCACGAGCCTGGCCTTATAGGTCTCCACCTGGCCATCTGCTCCAATCTTTCTCTTGTATACCCACTTGCACCCAATAGGCTTAACACCTTTAGGTGCCTCAACCAGAGTCCATACTTGGTTGGTATACATAGATTCCATTTCGGATTTCATGGCACAATGCCATTTCTCTGAGTCAACACTACTCATAGCCTCATTATAGGTCACAAGGTCGTCATCATCAATGATTGACAACTCATTGTCATTCTCAATGACAAGGCCATAATACCTCTCAGGTTGGCGAGACACTCTCCCTGTCCTACGAATGGGCTGTTCCACAGAAGGTTGTCCAGTCTGAACAGGTGTTCTCATCATGGACTGAACCATGTCTAACAAAGTTCGATTTCTCCTTTCAGATACCCCATTTAACTGTGGAGTATATGGAGGAGTCCACTGGAAGACTATACCATTTTCTTTGAGATAATCTAGAAACTCTCCATTCAAGTATTCACCACCTCGATCTGATCGAAGAGTTATAATACTGTGTTTGGTTTGTTTCTCCACTTCATGTTTATATTCTTTGAACTTTTCAAAGGCTTCAGACTTGTGTTTCATCAAATACACATATCCGAATCTAGATCTATCATCTATGAAAGTAGTGAAGTATGAAAATCCACCCATGGCTTGCGTAGACATTGGTCCAATAATATTTAATTCGTAGTTCAGTATATTTACCTTAAGAAGCTTTACGTTAATGGAAAGATGGAGGTCTTTAATGGCGATCCAAAAATGATGAACGGAGATCCTTAGCAGCTGCTCCTCAAGTGTGAAGCACTCCACCGGTATCCACCAAGAAAACAATATAATGAAGGAGGAGGAGATGGAGAGAATTAGGTTTTGTAAATCTTTTTGGTTGAGGCAAAAATAGGGTCTATAATAGTATATTTATAAGCAAAATTTTCAGCTGAAAATTTTCCCATAAAATATTATTATTATTAACCCTTTATTATTCTCATTAATAATTAAAACACCTTTTAATTATTAATCATTTTTCTAAGCACTTTAAAAATAATTCTCTCTCTTGATTTAATTTCCAAAAATTAAATTCTTAATTAATAATATTAAGAACTTTTTCTTAATTAATTTATAATCAATTAAATCTCATTTAATCAATTATTAAATTTACCAATTAATTATTTATTTCATAAATAAATAATTATCAGCCATTATTAATTAATTCCTCCACCATTAAATCATTCTCTTTTATGGTGTGACCCTGTAGGTTCAATATTAAGCTGGTAGTAGAAATAAATAATAATAAAACTATTTTATCATTATTTATATAAATTCTCTAATTCATTAAATATGATTAAATAATTAATCATATTTATTCTACATCGTGAGGGATACTTCTCAGCATATCACGACTATCCGGATAATACGAATTCACTGCTTAGAATACCAAGAACCTATTCAGTGAGTAGTTACCGTACAATTAATTCCTTCTACCCTGCAATGTCATGATTAAATACAAGGCATGGAACTTGTGTCAAACCTATCTTATTTAATCACTTGCTTTCCCATTCACTATGCTTAGTTCTATTTAATGTAAATTAGAAACTCCTTTCTAATTTCATTCACTCTGGCCAGAGATTCCTGAACTAACATAAGTGGATCAGCATTGAACATTCTCTTCCTACACTGGAAGGGGTAGATCCTTTATTGATCATACACTATCTTCGTGTATAAATTCATATACCCAGTAGAGCCCTTATAATTGTCCCTTGAGACTAAGAACTAAACCAAAGCATAGTTCAGTGTACACAAGATGGCTATGATGATCTCAAGTCTAAGGATACTTGTACAACTATCACTCTGTGAACAACTGCTGACACGTGAGTGAATTCCATCAGTAGTTCAGCTGTGTGAGTCATATTCAGTGAACTTATTCTATAATAAGCACCTACATACTAGCTATAGTGTCACCACACAAATGTCTATGAGAACAGACATCATTCATAATGAAGCAAGCATAGTATGTACCGATCTTTGCGGATTATTAATTACCAGTCAGTAATCCTACGACCAGGAACTATTTAAGTTTAGAGTTATCATCTTTTAGATCTCTTTGTTATGATCTCATCACAATCCATACAAAGCTTTACTCTAAACTGTGGTATATCTTATTTAAACATTTAAATAGATAGAGCCCGCAATAAAAATTAAAACAAGTCTTTTATTAATATCAATGAAATCAAAACAGATTACATAAAAGTTATTCCTAAATCCTCATACATGATTGGACTTAGGACATATCTCTTTCAAGGTTGACCTCTTCAGCTTCATAATACTTGTCATGAAGCTGCAAGTCATTTATCATCTTATTAAACTTATCAAAAACATCAGTTTTATTTTCCTTTAGTTTAGCCATAAGTGACACCAAGATCCTTCTTTGATTAGATATAACTTCTTTTGTTCCCTCACACAGTATTTCAATTTTCTCTCAGAACTATTTAGCAGACTCAGAATTGATGATGTAATTATACATTACATTTTCAAGAGACTCAATCAATATGAGTTGTAAGCTGCTTTCTAGTGAAACCATTCCTTTCTCAGGCTCTGTGTAGGTTGCAGGATCTTTAGGAGCAAAATGTGCTGGTATGACCATGTCTCCATCTGTAGATTCAGAAATACTTTGAAAGGCATATGTCATAGCCAATTTGTTTATTCGGGGATTTAACTTAACTCAAATAAGAATGTAACAAGTAAATAGTGGATTTATCATCAAAGAGATCTCACAAAGTAACATCTGTCAAAGGATTCAGAAATAATGTTCATCTACAGACTTGAGGAATTACTTCACTGGAAGAAGTTCAAGAAATTGATCAAGCCTTAGTGATATAAATCAAGATTGTGGATTTAATCAAGTGACAGAGATCTTGTCAGGGTATCAAATAATTACAAGGATTTAATCTGAAGAAAATCAAGTTATCAAAGTCAAGACATGAAGAAACGTCACGGAAGTTAGTCGCTCATGAACCAGACAGTACATCGAGTGTCAACATTGAAGTGGTGGAATTGATTCATAAATTTTAGTGTTTTTCGAAACATTTTCAGAAGAGTGGTTGTTGTTCAAGAGTAGTATTAATTCTCTATTAATTAATTAAGTCATATAATTTAATTAAGAACATAAATTATATCTGCAAAGATTAATTTATTTATTAATTTAATTAAGAACATAAATTATATCTGCAACTACGAGACTATGGCTCTGTATTGAACAAAATTCCTATTCTATGTGACAATACAAGTGCAATAACCATCACCAACAACCCTGTGCAGCACACGAGGACCAAGCATATCGACATCAGGTATCATTTTATTAGAGAGCATGTCATGAATGGTACTGTTGAACTATTTTTTGTTCTAACAGAAGAACAAATAGCAGATATTTTTACTAAATCTCTTGATGAATCCATATTTACCAGATTAGTTGGTAAATTGGGTATGTTGAATAGTTTTAGTGATTAAACTAGTTAATATCTAAGATCTGTTCTTGAATGAATTTTCAAATAAATTTTGCATGAATGAAAAATTCATTCACAAATGTATTTTATCATTTATACCATATTTCTTGCTTATTCTATGTAATTTTATTATCTTATCTTATTTATCTATCTAACTTGTCAATTTTAATATCTTAGAATATTTTATTTTCTCTAAAAATATTTTTCTATGAATTTTATTTGCTAAAATTCAAAAGAAATCTATTTTTGGACTAAAATATAGTTATTTCTAAGTATTTTTATTTTTAAATATTTTATGTATTCTTTCTATATTAATATAAGTTTTTATTTGTATTTTTCGGATTTATAAATATTAGTTAAGTATTTTTCATTTATATGTCATTAAGTTTTTTTGTTAGGAGTTAACAATTGTATGATATATGAAATTGAATGCTGATATCTTTTTGATAGATAATTGATATTTAATTCATTGATATCTAATTTTTATATTATAAATAGGATGCAACATAATTATTGGTATCTAAAGTACTTGACAAGTATCAGTCAATGATATATTGTTAATATTTTATTGCAGATAATTGTGAGATTTTAAGTTCTAGTGGATTTATATGAGTTGCTATATCTGAAAGATTCACTATAATTTGAAATCAGCGGCATAGTCATTCTTATTAATATTATTTTTCAAAAAATAATATTGTTGATTATAATTTTATTAAGACGGATTATGGAGCTTTTGACATGAATGAGAATTACTTAGACTTTACCCTAAGTGATCAATGCTTTAACAAAAAAAAACTCATTCATATTGAAAGACAAAATCTTTCTTTCTCTTCTTAATACTGCTAGGTCATCAGTCTGTGTCTTATCAAATCATTTATCTTTTTAGGCATAAAAACAGACTTGTGCACTCGAACAGTTTTAGGAGAAAATCAAACTTCCTTCTACATTAGTGATTTCTTATTTTCATTAAAATCTTTTGAAATTATTATTGTACATCATTTCTCTCAAAAGATTAAATGTATAATTTTCTTTCATTATAGATCTTAAGTACATTTTGAAAGAGATATGTCCTCAGTCCAATCATGTATGATGATTTAGGAATAACTTTTATGTAATCTATTTTAATTTCATTGATATTAATAAAAGACTTGTTTTGTTTTTATTGCGGGCTCTATCTATTTAAATGTTTAAATAAGATATACCACAGTTTAGATTAAAGCTTTTTATGGATTGTGATGAGATCATAATAATGAGACCTAAAAGATGATAACTCTAAACTTAAATAGTTCTTGGTCGTAGGATTACAAACTGGTAATTAGTAATCCGCAAAGATCAGTACATACTATGCTTACTTCATTATGAAGGATGTCTGTTCTCATAGACATTTGTGTGGTGACACTATAGCTAGTATGTAGGTGCTTATTATAGAATAAGTTCACTGAACATGACTCACACAGCTGAACAACTGATGGAGTTCACTCACGTGTCAGCAGTTGTTCACATAGTGATAGTTGTACAAGTATCCTTAGACTTGAGGTCATCATAGTCATCTTGTGTACACTGATCTATGCTTTAGTTTAGTTCTTAGTCTCAAGGGACAATTATAAGGGCTCTACTAGGTATAGAAATTTGTACACGAAGATAGTGTATGATCAATAAAGGATCTACCCCTTCCAGTGAAGGAAGAGAATGTTCAATGCTGATCCACTTATGTTAGTTCAGGAATCTCTGGCCAGAGTGATTGAAATTAAAAAGGAGTTTCTAATTTACATTAAATAGAACTAAGCATGGTGAATGGGAAAGCAAGTGATTAAATAAGATAGGCTTGACACAAGTTCCATGCCTTGTTTTTAACTGTGACATTGCAGGGTAGAAGGAATTAATTGTACGGTAACTACTCACTGAATAGGTTCTTGGTATTCTAAGCAGTGAATTCGTATTATCCGGATAGTCGCGATATGCTGAGAAGTATCCCTCACGATGTAGAATAAATATGATTAATTAATTAATCATATTTAATGAATTAGAGATTTTATATAAATAATGATAAAATAGTTTTATTATTATTTATTTCTACTACCGGCTTAATATTGAACCTACAGGGTCACACCATAAAAGAGAGTGATTTAATGGTGGAGGAATTAATTAATAATAGCTGATAACTATTTATTTATGAAATAAATAATTAATTGGCAAATTTAATAATTGATTAAATGAGATTTAATTGATTATAAATTAATTAAGAAAAGGTTCTTAATATTATTAATTAAGAATTTAATTTTTGGAAATGAAATCAAGAGAGAGAATTATTTCTAAAGTGTTTAGAAAAAGGATTAATAATTAAAAGGTGTTTTAATTATTAATGAGAATAATAAAGGGTTAGTAATAATAATATTTTATGGGAAAATTTTCAGCTGAAAATTTTGCCTATAAATATACTATTATAAACCCTATTTTAGAAAAAAACCTAAAAAGGGAAGAAAACCCTAATTCTCCCACCCCTTCCTCCTCAATCACATTGATCTTTTGGTGGATACCGGTAGAGTGCTTAACACTTGAGGAGCAGCTGCTAGGATCTCCGCTCATCGTTCTTGGATCGCTTTTAAAGGTTAAAAACGATCCCATATGATTTAATCACGATTTGTATTCCTTTATTTGGATTTTATATCAAGAAAATTGTTTTACCATGCTTCCATGATGAATAAAATCCTACAGTAGTATCAGAGCATAGGTTGTATGCATATAGATCAATGATAAAAATTTCAGAATTTTATGATATTGTATGAATTTATTATGATTTTTGTAAGTCATATCATGGATTAATTATGATTGATTAGAAATTGTTTCTCAAAATTATTTTGACTGTAGATCTGGGTTCTACAAGTGTTGTAGATCGTCTGGGTATTTTTTTCATAATTTTCTGATGTCTTGATTAATTATTATGATTTTTTGAAGTTGTTTTCATTAAATTCGTAATTAAATATATGCATATATAGTATATATATATATATATATTTGTTTGCTGCTGGATAAAGAAAAGCATCTGCTGTACTGATTTGATGGTGGGCGGCACGGTTTTCTGTGCAAGACAAGGCGCCGGCTGTTCTGACAGACGCAGAAATGCTGGGAAAACGGTGTCGCGCATTCCGGGAATGCGTTACACCCTGTGGCGCTTTCACGGAATGCGTTACACCTTTTAATGGCTTAAAAGGGTTGTAACGCATTACCGGAATGCGTTACAGGGCTTGTAACGCGTTCCTGTAATGCGTTACAGCCCATCTGTTATTTTTTTTTAATTTGATTTCTGGGAGTTTCGTAACTCCGTTTTGGGCGTGCAATATGTCGTTGGATTCGTTTTTCCGAGACGGATCTAATGGAGTGGTCAAATATTTTTTATATAAAAGTTTTGAACTTTTTATATTTCCGAAAGTGTTTTAAAGCATGTTTTAATTGTTTTAATTACTTTTAAATGCTTCATGTGATACATAGAGATGAATAAAATCCTACAACTTCGGGTCTCGAATCTGTTTTTGATTGGAACCTAACTCTTAGGGACCTAACATTTACAGATTGGATTAGAATAAGAGATATAAGGAGTTGGGAAGATGGATGAACATGGTTGATCAGACTCTGACTTGTTATTTCTTTTCCAACCAAGTGGAATATGAGAACTCCTTCAGACAACGGCATACATTCCTTCTCTAAGGGGGGGATAAAAGCTTAAGTAATAGTTTGGAGGATTCCTCAACTAAGGGGGAGAAATAGCAGGGAGGAGGAAAAAGGTAAAGCACATGTACACTACACCACACCATTGTTGTTTGTAACTACGGATCCTATTATTCGGGAGAGGTGGTAAACACAAAGTGATTTCCTAGTGATCAGAAGAAGTGCTTTGGTTCATCACTATTCTTCATAAGGGAAGAAGCTGTTTTCCAAAAAGGGGAGTACCATTGGTTTTTATCTGCGGATCCTATTGTACGTGAGATGTGGTAAACGAAGGTGATCTCCTTTAAGCAGTTGATTCTCATAGGGGGAGAAGCGAGAGAGATATGCGCTTCTCAACAGGAAATGTGGTTGTACAAAAGAAGCTGCTGATAATTACTTCAAGACTGAGAAGTATTATATGGCAGAGATTTGAAGAATCAAGGAAATGAAGATGAAACTACTTGAAGATATGTTCATTCTAGAGGAACATCAATTTCTTTTAGAATCTGGAAAATGTTAAATATAATCCAGAACTTTTCTGCTATTTACTTTGTATTTCTGTTTACATCTTTTTCTTATTTGTTAGTTGAGTTATACTCTAGGTATTTGTTATTATTGTCTAACAAACAAATAGGGGAGATTGAAAGGCATAGGTCATAGTCTATTTGTTTATTCGAGGATTTAATTCAACTCAAATAAGAATGTAACAAGTAAATAGTGGATCTATCATCAAAGAGATCTCACAAATTAACATCTGTCAAAGGATTCAGAAATAATGTTCATCTACAGACTTGAGGAATTACTTCACTGAAAGAAGTTCAAGAAATTGATCAAGCCTCAATGATATAAATCAAGATTGTGGATTTAATCAAGTGACAGAGATCTTGTCAGGGTATCAAATAATTACATGGATTTAATCTGAAGAAAATCAAGTTATCAAAGTCAAGACATGAAGAAACGTCACAGAAGTTAGTCGCTCATGAACCAGACAGTACATCGAGGGTCAACATTGAAGTGGTGGAATTGATTCATAATTTTCAGTGTTTTTCAGAAAATTTTCAGAAGAGTGGTTGTTGTTCAAGAGTAGTATTAATTCTCTATTAATTAATTAAGTCATATAATTTAATTAAGAAAATAAATTATATCTGCAAAGATTAATTAATTTATTAATTGAATTAATTGATTAATTAATTCTAAATTAATATTATAAATTTTCAGAATTGATTTTGAATTTATATTCAATATTAATTCAGCATGACAACCAATTGAACTAGTATGACAATCAGATTGTCATACCGAAAGTCATGCTAGTTCAATCAGATTGTCATACCGAAAGTTCTATCAGCTATGGAATTGTCTTGCTAGTTCAAGTGATTGTCTCACTGAAAGTCATGCTAGTTCAATCATATTGTCACACCGATAGTTCTATTAGCTATGGAATTGTCTTTCTAGTTCAAATGATTGTCTCACCGAAAGTCATGCCAATTCTCAGATTGTCTTGCCAGTTCAATTCAGTTCTGTTGATTGAATTATTAAAGACAGGAGCAGCAGATCATTAATCATCTTCAACTAACCAAGAACATTAGCAGCAGAAGCTTTACTCTCAGCATTTCATCTCTCAACTGCCGCAAATCAGATTATTAATTTCTAGCAATTAAAGTTAATCTAAACCATTAGAAATCATTCTCTTGTTCTTGTGTAACTATCTAGCGGATCAAAATCCCTAGAACTTAATCTTAAATTGCTTCTAGCATTTGATCTTTTTATTGCAAAAATAGAAAAAGTTAATGTCTAATTTATTCTAGATTTGTGATAATTTATTTGAGATTAATCCCTTGTAAACGATACCGTTGTTGTAACACCTTTCAAGTTTAATAATAGTTTTATTTAACTTGAATTTTATTTCACTTTTTTATTCCGCGTTAAATTTAATTAAACGGTAAAGTTTGTATTCAACCCCCCCCCCTTTTACAAACATATTGGGACCTGACACCCTTTCCATAGGAATGAAAGGTCCATTTTTAAGAATTTGAATGTACATCGGGTTGGTCATCTTTATGAACATAATCATTTTTTTTTCATGGTGTGTAGTTGATCTTGTCAAATACATGTATCTTGATACTGCTTAATTTTTTAGCACTCATTCTTTCAAGATTTTTATCTGTTTTCTTTCAGATTTTACTCTGACACCACTTGTTAGATACTGAATGCAAAGAAATATAACACAGGGGGTGAATGCGTTTTTTGGATTTTACTTGAATTTTAAAACTATTTAGATTATGGATGAACAAAGCAGTAAGAGTTGTAAAGATATAATGATTAATACTGAATACATCAAAAACTCACTTAATTTGTATCCCTCTCCACACTAGTAATTAAATTACTCATATCAATCCGAGTCAATAAAAATCTCAAGTTTAGCATCGAAATTCAGAAGAGTTTATTTTCAATCTTGAGTTTGTATTCCTTTGTTTGCTATCAAATAATGTCAAGTTTGGCGTCGAGCTAAGTTTATCTGTGACCAAATCATTTGATTGCACTTTGTTTGCTATCATATTGTAGACCCCTTGGGAATGTTAAAGCATGTAGGCCCGGTAGAAATGTGATTCAAAAGTCAGTCTCCGAACATCTTGAAAGAGAGGTACTCTTTTTCTTTGATTTTTTGATGATGATGAATTCATTTTTATTTTTTTCCATTCATTTTTACCTTCCAAAAAATTAGTCGGACTATTCAATTTATCGGAATCCATAGAGGCGAACGAAAGGACACTATTATCTGATTATTACTAATTAGTGAAATTTTTGTGAAGTTTTGTTTGCGGAGAAAAGACCACTCTATATTATTATAAAAAATTGTAATATAGTGATAAATTCATCAAGTTAAAAATACATGATCAAAACATGAGATGTGCAGTTAATGTATTATGTTTAATTGAAAATACAACGGTAAAATTTATTTATATTATTTTCAGTTATAAAAAAACGTAAATATAGATAACTTAAATATAAAATGTATCATTTATTATGCTCTTTTTGTTGGGTTTCGAAGGCATAAAACGCAGCGGATAAACGTAAATTAAACAAAAAAAAAATTCGAACCCCAAAAATAGGATCCATGTATAATTATGGGCAGATTATGAAGATAACAAATCATACCTTTTAAGAGCTTAACTTTCACGAACTCAACGTAGATCCTAGCTATCACGCTTTGTGTCTACCTCTCGGAGAAACACCTCTATGGTATCCACACGGGCACCTTCAAGAACGTCTCATGAACTTGACTACGGAATGGATGTACTAGCCTCCTTCTTGACGATCTGAATTGCCTCTGCCTCTCTTTGCTGCTAGGGTTTTCTCAAAAACGTACAAGCCTCTTTAACCTATCATTATGTATTTATAATGGCTGATTAAAAAGGCCCATAACAGCAGAGCCCAACCCTAGTAGGTATTGGATTAAATAATAAAAATGAATTTCTATTATTTAATTAATAACTAAGTCATACTTAATTATTATGGGCAAAAACATTCCTTTTAATTCGAATTTATATTATCTCAATTAAGTCTTACTTAATTATAATAAAATTCAAATAATCATCAATTAATTTAAATCCATAATTTAAATTAACTATTCCATTAAGTGCTCTATTTGTGCGACCCTATAGGCTATTATTTAATTGACAATAATTTTATTCTTTAATAAAATTATAAACAATGAGCGGTATCTAGTAATACATCATTGTTATCCAATTAAACAATAATTAAATCGTGATTAGATAAAACCTTTCGTGATTAATGTTTTTCGTGTAATATAATCCCTTTAACCATATATATTATAGATTAAACTCGAGGCATGTATTTAGTCATCCTTTTCAACATTTAATCCGGGTTTACTTGATCCATGAGTAGATTATCGAGATAAATCATTATTTGAGTATGGCCATGCTTTTATAATCTCACTCAATCAAGAGGCCAATAATATCTCTCCTAATTATAGGAGGGTTAAATCATTTATCTATCATTCATATTTCTCATACGACTCATGATATACCCGATGTCCACTTTTATCATCACCCGATCAAAAGTAACTTTTAATGTAGTCAAAGTATATTAATCCTCGTATAGAAATATAATGATTTCAAGTCAAAGGATCATTACACCATTATCACTGTGAGTCTTTCTTATGACTTTATTAAACATGAAGAATCTCACCGTGGGTCTGTCCAGTACCATGTACTCTCACATGTACCTATGTATTGACTTTAGTATCCCAATACTTATAACCAATGAGATGTGGTTATCTTGTCAAACAACATACTAGTCTATCTATGTATTATTATTGTCCTATATAATAATACTCGACTAGGGACCTTTAAGAATATGATATATTATATAATCTCAAGTTCAAGTCATGTACTTAAACTATACAATTTGTATCATGATTCTAAGGACATTTATTATGCTAACAAAATATCGCAGTAATTAAGGTCATAATAAATACATTTATTGAATGATCAACTGACATAAAGATTATAAAAGAATAATGTATTGCCTCTAGGGCACCTACACTAACAATCTCCCACTTGCACTAGAGCCAATCACCCATATATTTAATACCCATGGAACTAGTGTGATCATCGTGCTTCTGCTGCGACAAGCCTTTGGTCAGTGCGTCTGCAATGTTATCATTTGTGTGCACTTTACATATGTGTATATCACCCATTTCATTAATCTCTCGAATAAGGTGAAATCTCCTGAGTATATGTTTAGCCCGGGAATGTGATCTAGGTTCTTTAGCCTGTGCAATGGCTCCATTATTATCGCAGTATAGATCAATGGGATATACGATCGATGGAACCACTCCCAAATCAGAAATGAACTTTCGAATCCAAACAGCCTCCTTAGCTGCTTCACAAGCTGCAATGTACTCAGCCTCCATTGTAGAATCAGCTACTGTTTCTTGCTTTGAACTCTTCCAGCTTACAGCACCTCCGTTTAGACAAAACACAAAACCAGACTGTGATACAGTATCATCTCTGTCTGTTTGGAAACTTGCATCGGTGTAACCTTTTACAACGAGTTTCTCTTCTCCTCCATACACCAAGAATGAATCTTTAGTTCTTTTCAGGTACTTAAGAATATTCTTAACTGCCATCCAGTGACCTTCACCCGGATTAGACTGGTATCTGCTCGTCATGCTCAAAGCATACGAGACATCTGGGCGAGTACATACCATTGCATACATGATAGATCCAATTGCTGAAGCATATGGAACTTTATTCATGTGGTCCTTCTCATCCAATGATTTCGGACACTGGTCCTTAGAGATCGTTATCCCTTGAGACACGGGGACATATCCCCTTTTTGCATTTTGCATTCCAAAATGATGTAAAACCTTATCAATGTATGTGCTCTGACTTAGACCGATCATCCTTCTAGATCTTTCTCTATAGATCCTCATTCCTAGAATGTAGGATGCCTCTCCTAAGTCTTTAATGGAGAAATTGCTCCCTAACCAAGTCTTAACAGCCTTTAGAGAAGGTATGTCATTCCCCATTAGTAGTATATCATCAACATATAGTACTATGAATACCACATAGCTCCCACTAACCTTCTTGTAAACACACGGTTCATCTTCGTTTTGAACAAAGCCATACTCTGTGACTATTTCATTAAAACGGATATTCCATCTCCTAGAGGATTGCTTCAATCCATAAATGGATCGACGCAATTTACATACCTTGCCAGCATTCCTTGGATCGACAAAACCCTCAGGTTGTGTCATGTACACATCCTCTTCAAGGCTTCCATTAAGGAAGGCTGTTTTGACATCCATTTGCCAGATTTCATAATCATGGAATGCTGCAATGGCAAGTAAAATCCTTATAGACTTGACCATAGCCACTGGTGAGAAAGTTTCATCATAGTCAATACCATGAATTTGTTTGAAACCTTTTGCAACCAGCCTAGCTTTATAGGTCTAAACATTTCCATCCATGCCCTTTTTCTTCTTAAAAACCCATTTGCACCCAATGGGTTTTACCCCTTCAGGTGGATCAACCAAAGTCCATACTTGGTTTTCGTACATGGAATCTATCTCCGATTTCATGGCTTCAAGCCATCTCTTAGAGTCTGGACTGTTCATAGCATCTTGGTATGTGAGAGGCTCATCTTCATCTATGAGCATCAAATCACCACACTGAGTCATGAGAAATCCATATCTCTCTGGCTCATGGCGAAATCTACTAGATCTACGAACAACCTGTGTTTGTTGAGCATTATCATTATTCTGCTCTTGTTCCACTTCAGGTTCAATGCTATTTTGCGGTTCTCGATCTTCATCGAGATCTATAGTTCTCCCACTATTTCTTTTGGAAACAAAATCTCTTTCCATGAAGATAGCATCTTGAGCAATAAACACTTTCTGCTCAGAAGGACTATAAAAATAATACGCCTTTGTTTCATTAGGGTATCCTACAAAAATGCACTCTTCGGATTTAGGTCCAAGCTTGTCAGATTCTTGACGTTTCACAAACGCCTTACATCCTCAAACTTTCATAAAGTTCATGCCTGACCGTTTCTCCTTCCATATCTCATATGGAGTCTTTTGAACCTTCTTAGTAGGAACACGGTTAAGTGTTAAAGCCGCTGTTTCTAGAGCGTAACCCCATAAACTAATTGGAAGATCTGCATGACTCATCATCGATCGCACCATGTCCAACAAGGTGCGATTTCTCCTCTCTAAAACTCCATTCCATTGAGGTGTTCCTGGCGGAGTGAGTTGTGATACAATACCACACTCTTTCAAATACTCTCTAAATTCGGTGCTTAAGTATTCACCCCCACGATCGGATCGTAAGATCTTAATACTTGCATCTCCGCCAATTTGCTTCTCTACTTCAACCTTGTATTCTTTAAATTTTTCAAAAGAATCGGATTTGTTCTTCATAAGATATACATATCCATATCTACAGAAATCATCAGTAAATGTTATGAAGTAGTAGTAGCCTCCTCTAGCCATTACACGCATTGGACCATATACATCACTATGTATTAGCTCCAGACGTTTAGTGGCCCTTTGACCCTTACCAGTGAAAGGGGCTTTAGTCATCTTACCAAGCAAACAAGATTCGCATTCTTGGTATGATTCAAAATCAAACTTATCCAAGTATCCATCCTTATGTAATTTGGATATGAGTTTCTCATTTATGTGGCCTAGACGACAATGCCAGAGGTATGTTTGATTTGAGTCATTCATTTTAAGTCATTTGTTTTCTATATTACAGACAGGGTTATCTAAATCAAGAACATATATACCATTAAATAAACGCGCAACACCATAGGTTAAATCATTCAAAGCAAAAGAGCAACTGTTGTTCTTTATTGTAAATAAAAAACCTTTCTTGTCCAAACAAGAAACAGAAATAATGTTTCTGCGAATCGCAGGCACGTAAAACCAGTCTTCTAGTTCTAAAACAAGCCCAGAGGGCATAGATAAATAATAAGTCCCTACAGCTAAAGCAGCAACTTTTGCTCCATTGCCTACTCTTAGGTCCACTTCTCCCTTAGCCAAAGTTCTACTTCTCTGCAGGCCCTGCACATTTATACAAATATGAGAAGCACATCCAGTATCAAATACCCAAGATGTAGAAATAGACAAATTGACTTCTATAACATAAATACCTGATCCAGAAATCTGAACTGCTTTCTTTTTCTTCAGATCCTCCAAGTAAATTGGACAGTTTCTCTTCCAGTGACCATCTTTCTTACAGTAGTGACATTCACCCTTGGCCACGCCACCTTTAGGCTTTAAAGCCTTCTTGGGACCTGACTTTGGCTTGGGTGTAGAATCAGATCCAATCTTCTTCTTACCCTTCCATTTTCCCTTCCCTTTGGCCTTACCTTTATTTCCCACCATCAGTATGGGAGCAGGTTCAGCTGTCTTCATGTTGGTCTCATATGTTCTCAACATATGCAACAATTCAGTAGGTGTTTTGTCAAATTCATTCATATTATAGTTCATAACAAACTGGGTGAATTTGTTGTTCAAAGAATTCATGATTAGGTCAATACCAGTTTCCGGACCAATCGGGAAACCCAAAGTTTCAAGGTACTCAATGTAACCAATCATCTTCAGAACATGTGGGCCAACTGGTTCACTCGCCCCTTGTTTGCAATTAAAAAGTGACTTACTCGTGTTGAACCTTTCTTGACGAGTTTGGCTTGCAAACATGCTTTGCAAGTGCTCATTGATAGTATATGCATCCATATGCACATGCTGTCTTTGAAGCTCAGCACTCATAGTTGCCAACATAAGACATGCAACATCATTTGCATCATTCTCATCCCTTGTGCATGTTGCTCGTTCATCAGCAGTAGCACCCTCAGGAAGGGGGCCTGGAGGAGAAATATCAATGACATGAAGCTTGCGCTCCTGCCTGAGGATAATCCTCAAATTCCTCTACCAGTCTAGGAAGTTGTTTCCTCCTGTCAGCTTGTCCTTCTCAAGGACTGAACGTACGGATAGTGTGTTTGTGTTGTTTGCCATTACTCAGTATCTACAATAATAAAAGTTCAAAATAAACATTAGATTGTCTGAGTTAAAATTTTATGTTCATATGATTATGATATATTCATAATATATCTCCCACTATTTTTTTATCAAATTAATAGCCCTAACTATTAATTCGGAAAGTATATCCCATAAATCTTTCTAGTGAGCCAAGATCCATATTTCGTCATGTTCTAAGTCAACCACTGGTATCCTTAAAACATGATTATTTAGGTAGACAACAGTTGTCAATTATATCATATATAATTCTTGGATAATTTGGTGAACAACAATTGATCTTATCTATCTAATAGATTTTTAACCAAACTCTATGCTTCTAAGTTCATAATAGTTGAATATAACCGTTTATATTCACCTTATTATGATGACTCAGTTAAGTTAGACCCAATGATACAACGTCCGAATATAACCGTTTATATTCGTCGCATTTCACCATGATAGATAGGAGTCCCCTGCCACTGACAGCCCTTCCCCTTATCGATCTAGGATTTAATGAGTGTTCATTCATTGGAAAGCATCTGATTAAAACTTAATATTTTTACTTAGGGATTTTTAATTTAGAACGATCATGATCCCATCATAAAGAGATTCCCAATTTTTCCTTGAATAAAATACTTCAAATCAATACTCGTCAATGGTTTGATTTCCAGGTAGTGGAGGAGTCACATCGGTCTCGCTTAAAACCCACAGCCTTACAAGGTCTCTCAACTGCCACAAATCAGATTATTAATTTCTAGCAATTAAAGTTAATCTAAACCATTAGAAATCATTCTCTTGTTCTTGTGTAACTATCTAGCGGATCAAAATCCCTAGAACTTAATCTCAAATTGCTTCTAGCATTTGATCTTTTTATTGCAAAAATAGAAAAAGTTAATGTCTAATTTATTCTAGATTTGTGATAATTTATTTGAGATTAATCCCTTGTAAACGATACCGTTGTTGTAACACCTTTCAAGTTTAATAATAGTTTTATTTAACTTGAATTTTATTTCACTTTTTTATTCCGCATTAAATTTAATTAAACGGTAAAGTTTGTATTCAACCCCCCCCCTTTTACAAACATATTGGGACCTGACACCCTTTCCATAGGAATGAAAGGTCCATTTTTAAGAATTTGAATGTACATCGGGTTGGTCATCTTTATGAACATAATCATTTTCTTTTTTCATGGTGTGTAGTTGATCTTGTCAAATACATGTATCTTGATACTGCTTAATTTTTTAGCACTCATTCTTTCAAGATTTTTATCTGTTTTCTTTCAGATTTTACTCTGATACCACTTGTTAGATACTGAATGCAAAGAAATATAACACAGGGGGGGTGAATGCGTTTTTTGGATTTTACTTGAATTTTAAAACTATTTAGATTATGGATGAACAAAGCAGTAAGAGTTGTAAAGATATAATGAGTAATAGTGAATACATCAAAAACTCACTTAATTTGTATCCCTCTCCACACTAGTAATTAAATTACTCATATCAATCCGAGTCAATAAAAATCTCAAGTTTAGCATCGAAATTAGGGCTGTCAAAAAAATTCAAAAAATCCGATATCCGTCTGAAAAATTCGCATTCGTATCCGAGAAAAAGCGGATATTATCTGTATTCGAAATAAAGCGGATATTATCCGTATCCGAATCCGGGATATTCGAATCCGAAATCAAATACATGTGCGATATTTATATTATATGAATATATAATTTAAAATTTATTCTATTAGTTTATAGTGTGTGTATATGCATTAAATAATATATAAATATGAATTTTACATTATTATACACATACTTTATACATATATAACTATATCATTTGAGTTTAATTATAAAAAATCTTCTAAAATCATCGTCAATACGGTAGGGCTATCAAAAATATTCAAAAAATCCGATATCCGTCCGAAATATCCGCATTCGTATCCGAGAAAAAATGGATAATATCTGTATCCGAAATAAAATGGATATTATCCGTATTCGAATCCGACGATTGCGGATGCGGATACGGATATTGGCATATCCGTATCCGAATTATCCGTTTGACAGCCCTAATCAAAATTCAGAAGAGTTTATTTTCAATCTTGAGTTTGTATTCCTTTGTTTGCTATCAAATAATGTCAAGTTTGGCGTCGAGCTAAGTTTATCTGTGACCAAATCATTTGATTGCACTTTGTTTGCTATCATATTGTAGACCCCTTGGGAATGTTAAAGCATGTAGGCCCGGTAGAAATGTGATTCAAAAGTCAGTTTCCGAACATCTTGAAAGAGAGGTACTCTTTTTCTTTGATTTTTTGATGATGATGAATTCATTTTTATTTTTTTCCATTCATTTTTACCTTGCAAAAAATTAGTCGGACTATTCAATTTATCAGAATCCATAGAGGCGAACGAAAGGACACTATTATCTGATTATTACTAATTAGTGAAATTTTTGTGAAGTTTTGTTTGCGGAGAAAAGACCACTCTATATTATTATAAAAAATTGTAATATAGTGATAAATTTCATCAAGTTAAAAATACATGATCAAAACATGAGATGTGCAGTTAATGTATTATGTTTAATTGAAAATACAACGGTAAAATTTATTTATATTATTTTCAATTATAAAAAAACGTAAATATAGATAACTTAAATATAAAATGTATCATTTATTATGCTCTTTTTGTTGGGTTTTGAAGGCATAAAACGCAGCGGATAAACGTAAATAAAACAAAAAAAATTTTCGAAACCCAAAAACAGGATCCATGTATAATTATGGGCAGATTATGGAGATAACGAATCATACCTTTCAAGAGCTTAACTTTCACGAACTCAACGGAGATCCTAGCTATCACGCTTTGTGTCTACCTCTCGGAGAAACACCTCTATGGTATCCACACGAGCACCTTCAAGAACGTCTCACGAACTTGACTACGGAATGGATGTACTAGCCTCCTTCTTGACGATCTGAATTGCCTCTGCCTCTCTTTGCTGCTAGGGTTTTCTCAAAAACGTACAAGCCTCTTTAACCTATCATTATGTATTTATAATGGCTGATTAAAAAGGCCCATGACAGCAAAGCCCAACCCTAGTAGGTATTGGATTAAATAATAAAAAAGAATTTCTCTTATTTAATTAATAACTAAGTCATACTTAATTATTATGGGCAAAAACATTCCTTTTAATTCGAATTTATATTATCTCAATTAAGTCTTACTTAATTATAATAAAATTCAAATAATCATCAATTAATTTAAATCCATAATTTAAATTAACTATTCCATTAAGTGCTCTATTTGTGCGACCCTATAGGCTATTATTTAATTGACAATAATTTTATTCTTTAATAAAATTATAAACAATGAGCGGTATCTAGTAATACATCATTGTTACCCAATTAAACAATAATTAAATCATGATTAGATAAAACCTTTCGTGATTAATGTTTTTCGTGTAATATAATCCCTTTACCATACATATTATAGATTAAACTCGAGGCATGTATTTAGTCATCCTCTTCAACATTTAATCCGGGTTTACTTGATCCATGAGTAGATTATCGAGACAAATCATTATTTGAGCATGGCCATGCTTTTATAATCTCACTCAATCAAGAGGCCAATAATATCTCTCCTAATTATAGGAGGGTTAAATCCTTTATCTATCATTCATATTTCTCATACGACTCATGATATACCCGATGTCCACTTTTATCATCACCCGATCAAAAGTAACTTTTAATGTAGTCAAAGTATATTAATCCTCGTATAGAAATATAATGATTTCAAGTCAAAGGATCATTACACCATTATCACTGTGAGTCTTTCTTATGACTTTATTAAACATGAAGAATCTCACCGTGGGTCTGTCCAGTACCATGTACTCTTACATGTACCTATGTATTGACTTTAGTATCCACATACTTATAACCAATGAGATGTGGTTATCTTGTCAAACAACATACTAGTCTATCTATGTATTATTATTGTCCTATATAATAATACTCGACTAGGGACCTTTAAGAATATGATATATTATATAATCTCAAGTTCAAGTCATGTACTTAAACTATACAATTTGTATCATGATTCTAAGGACATTTATTATGCTAACAAAATATCGCAGTAATTAAGGTCATAATAAATACATTTATTGAATGATCAACTGACATAAAGATTATAAAAGAATAATGTATTGCCTCTAGGGCATCTACACTAACACTTTTATGATTGCATAACTCATCCATACATGTCAATGTAGCTATCTACTCATATTTTTTTTTATAAAAGTACAGTATAATACTTGAAATATTTTGGACCATGTGAACTCTTTATCGATACATCTCCTCTCACTCTCATGTATAGGCCGGGTCCAATTTGACCAGATTGTATACTGAGAATGCATCCATAAAGCTGAATATTATATCCCATATTGTTGCATCAATCTGTTGATCAATATTTTGGAGTGGTGTAAGTCTTTCGGACATGTTGGGTTCAAGCTAGTATAGTCTACGCACATCCTCCATTTTTCATTTGGTTTTTTCACAAGTATGATATTTTCCATCCAGTTCGGGTATTTGATCTCACAAATTATATATGCTTTGAGGAGTTTTTCGGCTTTGTTATTAATGACATGTTATCGCTCTGGGGCAAAATTCCTCCATTTCTAGTTTAGCTTTTAGTTAGAAACTTGATCGCAAGTGTACATTTTTCATATTCATCCTAGTAATGGCAGACACTATTTGTTTGATTATGTAGAATAAATAATTAGGATTTTTGGCTCATTAATATATCGTGTGCTATTTGTATTCATACAAGTTTATTTATTTAATAATTTCTGGTTGATAACCCTTGTTAGATATTAAATGTAAAGAAATATAACATAGAGGGGGGAGTGAATGTGTATCTTGGATTTCACTTGACTTTTAAAACTAGCAACACGGGTTTACAAAACTTGCACTAAAATATACTAAACCAATTTCTAAAGCAACCTTGTTCATTTCATTTTCTGGTGTTAGCAAATCTGTGCAGAATCTAGCAGGTATGTGATCATCCTTTGTCAATGAATCTTGACCCTTGATCTTGTATTTTTCAAGCTACATTTGTAATCTTTCTAATTTAGTGAATGTATTATCTGTTGACTGATAATCTTGAAACTTCAACTTGTCTATATTATGAATTTGAGATAGTATGTCGAGATCTCTTTTTGTTCTGTAGAGAAACGACATATCGATAAGTAAAATAACTTATCAATATCTCGAGTTCTCGACATATATAACTGGTTTGTCGAGGTCTCTATTTCTTGACATGTGGAATAGCTTGTCGACATCTCTAGTTATCGATCTAGGCTTTTGACTAGTTGGCATCTCTGAGATCTCTACATGAGGAATTGACTTGTCGATATCTTTGAGATCTCTACATGAAGAGTTTGACTTGTCGATATCTCTGAGATCTCTACATGAAGAGTTTAACTTATCAACATCTCTGAGATCTCTACATGAGGAATTGACTTTTTGATATCTCCAATTCTCTACATCTTTATTTGACTTGTCGATATCTGAGATTTCTACATGTAGAATTACTTGTCGATATCTCTTGAGACTTCTCTACAAGTCATTTTGGACTTCTCGGCAGACTTCTCAATATCCCTTGATCCGTGACTTATCAAAATCTGACTTGGAACATTTTCTTTAGAACAATATTATTCAAATCCAAGCTGCTACACTTTTCTCCGATACATGATCATGATTTGATCTTATTTCATAGTTTATTCCTTAGCTTGAAGGTTGTTCATAAAAAAACCCCATTCTAATCTACTAAATATTTTTACAGACTTAAGAAATACAATTACATAATACAAATATTGATTATCAAACAACCTAATCTTAGGCCTGTCAATATTGTTAGTGTGTGCCCTAGAGACAACACTATTATGTTTATGTTATGAGAAATTTGAATTATTAATTATGATTCTATGGATTATTCTTTAAAAAATTATTATATCTTTATTTTCTGCGATAAAATGTTAGATTAATAATTATCCTTGGAATATGATATGTAAATCTATATCTCTAAATATGTGACTTAGAAATGAGATTATGAGAATAGTATTGATATTTCTAAAGATCCCTAGTCAAGTATTATTGTAAGGGACAATAATAAATACATTGATACTAGTATGTTTGTTGACTGATGATCACATCTCATTGATCATAGGTATGGTGATACTAAAGTCAAAATACATGCACATGTATTAGATACATGATGCTGGATTGACCCGTTGTGAGATACTGCATGTTTATAGTGTCATAAGTTAATCTCACAGTGATAATGATGTATTGGTCCTTAGACTTGAAGTCAATATATTTTTATGCAAGAATTAATACACTTTGATATTATTGAAATTTATCCTTGACCGGATAATAATAAAAGTAGACATTGGGTATATTATGAATCATATGATAAATATGAATGATCTAGATGGGATTTAGCCCTCCTATATTAAGGAGTGATATTTTTGGCCTCTGGATTGAGTAAGACTATAAAATGCATGGCCGTGCTCAAATACTGATTTGTTTAATAGTCTACTCATTGGTCAAGAAAACAAGGATTAAACATTAACAGAAGATGACACAATGCATGCCTCGAGTTTGATCTATAATATAAGGCTAAAGGGATTATATTACATTGTACATTATTCACATAAGGTTTAATTGAATCACCAATTATTATTACCTAGGTAGCAATGATGTATTACTAGATGCCACTCATTGTTTATAATTTTATTATTAAAAAATAAAATCATTGTCAACGTAATAATAACCTAAAGGGTCACACACAAAAAATGTTTAAACGGAGTGTTATTTAAATTATGAATTTAAATATTATTATTGTTATTAATTCGAATTTAATTATTAAATTAATGAAGTGAAACTTGTTTAATTATATATATTAGAATTTGAATTTAATAGTAATAAAAACCTTAAATCAGAATGGGTTTTTAGAAGCCCATTAGGTTTAGGGTTAAGCCTTAGTATCTCTCTCCCCTATATATACATTATGATGTATAGTTTTAGGGTTACTGGTGATATTTCGTTTTTAAGAAAAACCCTAGCAGCTTTACGATTTAGAGAGGCTAGAGAAAGAGAGAGATAAAGAGGTAATCTAATCGGCTAGTACCGGCTTCGGTGATCGTTGGACGATCGTATGTTCGTGTGGATATCTTTAGAGAGCAGATCTTTGCAAGGAGGGTTGCTGTGATTCATCAAGATTAGGACTTCCATTACTATCATACGGAAAGCTTTATTAAGGTACATAATCCTATTCTCCATAATTATCCGATCATTATACATAGACCCTGCAGTAGGGATTCTTTTTTTTTAGCTATGGAGCTTTTTTCGTTGTGTTTTGTGCTTGAATCCCTAACAAATATGACATAGCATTGTTATATACAGGCATGTCTTGCACAACAACCCCGGCCGAGATCTAAATATAAATATTAAATAATAATTTTTATAGAAATTAATTTCAAAAATAAGATTAAAATATATAATAAAGAAAATTGCATTATTATCACAATTTTCCTTTTGAAATTGTAGGTAGTTTTCAATAAATCAAATTTTATAGAACAACAAACTCAACATTATTATGTCTATGTCGGTCAAAAATACATAAGTTACATTTTACATTGAATATCTAGCCAAGCAAAACGAATGGAGGATAATCTAATAGAACATTAAATCAATATTATTAAGTAATTGCATATTAGATTTCTTATTTTTTGATGGATTTGTGTTTTGTAATAGCATATATTTTTTTGTAATAAAGTATTTTGTATACGTATATATTTGCATTTAGTGCTAAAATAGAATTCTACATGTATGAGTGGAGAAATTATAATGTAGATATGATTCCATTTTTATTAAAATAATATAAATATATGGTATATAAGAATAAAAAATGGGTAAAATAAAATGTATAGAATTATAAGTTATATAGGAATATAACAAAAAGATTAAAAACTATACAATAAGAGTTATAATGAATTTCAAAAAGGAACGAAATCAAAAGTTGGTAAAAACAAAAAGGGGTGAAATTAAATTAAAACTTAATAGATGGTTTTACTTATTAATACAACTAACTTAAAACTCGTGCGATGCAAAAATATTTTTTTAATATTATATAACTTTTTAAAAAAATAATATGAATTAAAATCCTAAATTTGCTCATTTAAATTTTATAAATGATATGATTTCATGATAAATATATTAATGCCCGTATATGTTCATAATTTTTTTAATAAGAGATATTTGAAAAAAAACAATGATACTTATTGAAAGATATGGTTTTATTAATATTTTTATGTATTTTTACAAAAAATTATTATATTTGAATTAAAAATTTTGTTTTAGTTTGGACCATGTTGTGCAAGACATGCCAGTATAATGACAAGACTAAGTCATATTGACAAGCCTAAGATTAAGTTGTTTGATAGTCAATATGTATATTACGTAATTGTATTCCTTGAGTCTGTAAAAATGTTTAGTAAATTAGACTGGGGGATTTTTCTGTTAACAGTTTCAAGCTAAGGAATAAACTCTAGAAGAAGATAAAATCATGATCATGCCTTGGAGAAAAGATGTAGAAGCTTGGAGTTGAATAATGTTGTTATAGGAAAAATGTTTTAAGTAAAGATATCGACAAGTCACAGATCAAGGTATATCGAGAAGTCATTCGAGAAGTTTAAAATGACTTGTAGAGAAGTCCAAAATGACTTATAGCAAAGTCTCAGAGATATCGACAAGTCAAATGAAGATGTAGAGAACTGGAGATGTCGACAATTCATTTCTACATGTTGAGATCTCATAGATATCGACAAGTCAAATGAAGATATAGAGAACTGGAGATATCGACAAGTCAATTTCTCATATAGAGATCCCAGAGATATCGATAAGTCAAATTGTGCATATAGAGATCTCGGAGATATCAACATATCATTTCTACATGTAGAGATCTCAGAGATATAGACAAGTCATTTCAAATGTAAAGAACTGGAGACCTCGGCAAGTCAAATATACCTATAGAGAACTCAGAGATATCGATAAGTCATTATACTTATCGATATGTCACTTCTCTATAGAATAATTATAGATCTCGACATACTATCTCAAATTCAGAATATAGACAAGTTCAAGATTCAAGATTATCAGTCAACAAACAATTCATTCACTGGATTGGAAACTCTACAACAGCAACTTGAAGAATACAAGATCAACGACCAAGATTCACTGGACAAAGGGTGGTCACAGGCCTGCAAGATTCTGCACAGATTTACTAACACCAGAAAAGGAAATAGATAAGGTTACTTTAGAAATTGGTTTATTACAATTTAGTGCAAGTTTTGTAAACCCGTATTGCTAGTCTATAAAGCATGCACGGGTCCTTAGTTTAGAAGTAACAAACAGATCTAGATTTTCTTGTATTTTCTCAGGAAAGAAGTTAAATTCTTATTTTCTTAAGAACACAGATTTTTAGCAATACAAACTTGATTAAATCAATTAAGTGAGTTTTTGATATATTATGTTCGTGTGAATTCTGTTAAACATAATATTTGCATTTCTTAACTGTTTTGTTCAAACCATAATCCATAAAGCTTAAAACCAAGAAAAATCCAAGAAACACATTCACCCCCCCCCTGTGTTACATTTCATAGAATTCAATATCTAACAAGTGGTCTCAGATCAAAATATGGAAGTAAACAGATAAAGATCCTGGAAGAATGAGTGCTCAGAAATTGACAAGCATCAAGATACATGCTCTTGACAAGATAAACTACACACTGTGGAAAAAAAAATGATGATATTCATAAGGATAGCCAACCCCATTTATGTTCAGATTCTCAAGAATGGACCTTTCATTGCTATGGTGAGAGTTTCCAAATCTACAGAAGAAGACATGGTTATACCAACACATTATACACCTAAAGACCCCTCAACTTACACAGAGCTTGAAAAGGAAAAGGTTGCACTGGATAACAGTTTACAACTCATATTAATTGAGTCACTTAGTAATGTAATGTACAACAACATTATCACCTGTGATTTTTCTAAACATATATAGGAGAAAATTGGGAGACTGTGTGAGGGGACATAGGAAGTTAGATCTAACCAATGGAGAATCTTGGTGTCACAATATAAGGGTTTCATGGCTAGACCTAAAGAAGGAATTGCTGAAGTTTTTAAAAGATTCAATCAACAAATTGATTAATGACTTGCAACTTCATGATAAATATTATGAAGTTGAGGAGGTGAACCTAAATTTTTTACTTACCCTTCCGGACCATCTAGAACAGAAGATATCTGCTATTAGAGAAGGAAGAGACTTGAGCAAAATGACATTGGAGGTACTTGTTAGGTCACACAACACTGTAGAAGGGGGTTGAATACAGTGTAGAATACAATCAAATCGATTTAAAGCACAAGTAACAGAAAACAGATGTATTCGATATAACAAACTCTGTTGTAATGGAACTGTTCTCTCTCAGTGATGAAAAAATATCATGAGAGCTGCTAGGTTACAATATATAATCTTCTCGATGATCGTAACTCTTATAGAGTAACCCTATGTCTGTGTTTACATAGACATACAGTTACAAGATAACTTCTAGTTGATATGGAATATAATTTTGTCTCCTAAAATATATCAACCAGATATCTTATATAATTCTTCTAGTCCTCAAACTCTTTCCATGCATATCTTATTCCGTATTAGTTTCGATCTTCTTTCCTGTAAATCAGCTTCCTTCCTTAACTGTTAGTCCTCCAGTACTTAAGTTCTGATATCCATCTTCTGATAATCTAAGTCATGATATCCTTAAGTCCTGACTTCCAGTAAGTCTTGATTTCACTAAGAACCGATATTTCCTGTTAGCTAAGATCTAAAAACTAAACATGAAACATATTAGACATGACATCTCAAATATATCCAACAATCTCCCCCAACTTGTAAATTATGCAAGAATATACAAGTTAATAGATTTGATGATGTCAAAAACACTTAAGTTCAAATGCAATAAGAGTTTAATAACACTATGAATTACAACTTACAAAACATCCATCTTTAACAACATCACTAAATCAATCTGAATCCATAATGATTCTTAACAAAATCATTTATCAGATTATCTTCAGCTTTCTTCAGAACTTCAGCTAACTATGCTTTGACCTGCATCAGTTCTTCTTCTTTACTGTTACCAATTTGATAAATGGCTGTTCTGAGAGCTTGAATGGATGTTCTTTCAAGTCAATCACCAAGTCTGATAACCTTAGGATGTGAAGAGTTTTCATTATAACATAAGCATCTTCCTTTCAGAATAACTTCCACCTTAGCAGAATTCTTCAGCATAGGAATTTCTCTTCCATCGTCTTCAGTAATCATTGGACTGTAATGAGAAGTCTTTGCTACCAGAGATTCTGAATAGATCTCTTATAGCCTTCAAAATATATTCTGACCATCTTCTTGTAACATCATATTTTACTTCCAGAAGATAATGAATATGTTGAAGTTCTCTGATAGACTTCTTTAATACATCAGAATCAGCTAATCTATAAGTCCTTCCATCATTGAGAAATAAGATTAATTTCTCTTTCAGATTCTCCTTGTCATGAGCATCTATCACAATTTGAGCAGACAACACCTTGTCAAGGTGCCTTTGTTTGATTTCTTCATATGGTTTGTCTGTCAATATAAAAGGATCTCCTAGAGTAACCTCTACTCCTGTTTGAATCTTCTCTTCGTCAGAACCTAATCCAGCTCTATCTCTAGGTTACTTGGCTTTCAACCCAAATGTAGCAAGTTGATTAATCATGAGATTGGATTTTGGTTCAACTGGAGTAGCTTTCTTCCATAACAGCTTCTTCTTATCAGCAATTGTCAATTTATTCAAATCAACTTGAGCATTGTCAGCAGTTGATATCTTGATAGCTTGATCAGAATTTGTTGTTTCTTCAGTACCTTCATGTCCTTTATTCTGAGCAACAACTTGAGAAGTGTCAGAGGTTGTTTTAGAATCTTCACTTATCTTTCTTCTTTTCATAATTTGAACAGTTTCATCTTCAACAAGATTATCATCAGATACTTGAACCATTTTACACACTAGTTTCATCATATCTTGAGAAGTTTTCAAGTCCAGTGACTTGGTTGGTTCAACAATTTTACCTTTCCCTTTGTCTTTGGGATTACTCTCAGTCTGTGATCAGGTTCTGAACTTTGAAGTTTCATAATTTGACTTTTCCTTGATCACAATGCCCTTTTCCTTTGGCCTTGGAGGTTTCCTTGCATCAGAAGCTTTAGACATAGGATTTGTCTTCTCAGCAGCAAATCTAGCTTCTTTCTCCTTGAGAGTTTCTAAATCCAATCCTGGATTGTGTTTCAGAAATAATGTTCTTGCTATCTCCTCATCAAGTGTCTGGAGTTTAGGATCTTTATAATAAACAGTAGTCTGCTTCCCCCTTTAACTTAAGAGTTTGTAAGAACTTCTGAGAGTCTTCAGATCGTGACTGAATTAGAATATCAGAACTTGACATCAAACTTTGCTTATCACCACTTGACTTCGGTCTTTGAGCATTCACAGCATCAGAATAAGACTTGTTCTGAATAGAAGATTTTCCTTGAACTTTTCTTTGACCTCTACTGTAATACCCTCCAAACCCGGGGTATAGATTTGGGGCATTACTAATATTAACTACTCATTAATCTTGCACAAGCGGAACATAAATAAAATAATTACCCCGAACTACTACTACTCAAGGTCTTTTAAGGTTAAGATTTGAAAACAAGAATGACACACTAACTTTATTACAAACCAGTTTAAAAACAATCTGTCTCAAGAACTCTCTTTGTTACAAAACTTTATTCTATTTACATCTCATACTAAACATCTTTTATTCAACTCATCACTATTACTTATTCTGTTACACCTGATCAGGTAGCTCAAAACTCTCTTCTGGGATAGGGATGAACACTCTTGGTATAAGAGGGTCCCGCTGCTTGACTCGCTTCTTGACTATGCGGGTTCTGATGGGTTTCATTCTCTACCTTAACTGTAAAACAATAGGAATAACAATAAAAGGGGATGAGCCAAAATTGCTCAACAAGCCTGCAACAATATATATATAGTGTAAAGGAGAAGAATAAATGAATCGGTAAGCTGTTGGTTTGTACAACCATCTATTTCTGTAAAGAATAACAATTTGCCAATACTGGCGAGTGCCAAATGAACAAGATTGGAAATAAGAACCAACATATGCATTAAATCCCGCTGATCAGTTAGGATGCAGTGCGGATCTATACCCAACTGCATAGACCCAACCAACATAAGGAGTACTCAGGCAACTATGGCCTATTATTTAAAGGTCTGGGTAAAACCCAGCCCGTATCGTAACCATACAGTCCAAAGCTTAGCATCCGGAACAATCGGAATGCTTTTGATGTATCCCAACATCAGGATATATTATAGTATATGTAACAAGGATAAAAGTATTGGAATATGAATAGAGGATTCAATAAATTGGGAGAAATCAAGAATCGAAATAAAATAGAAACAAGAATCATTAATTCTGTAACAGTATATATGAACAAGATTATCAAAGTGTAACTGATATGGAAAGTGGGGTATATTTCATTATTCTGAATTAAGAATAGGGGAAAAACTTGTATTTCGCGTACTTAACCTGGTTCCACTCACCACCTTCTGTCTCTTGCTTGATCTACCTTGTTGATACTGGATCAATCATAGAAAGATAGTCGTTTAGATAACTTACTTCATACGCGTATCTCGAATTGATACCACGTAACTTTAATTATCTACCCATACGTTTCTATCTGACTCGCATATCTAAACATATAATTACATAGCACATAAGTTTCATATAATCATGTGACGCACATAGCACATAAAGCACATATTTGATTTTTGGACTTATAAATATTTTTAGAATCGATACTAGACTCACACCTATATTAACTAACCCTATTTGATTTTATTTATAATTCGGGATTTATTTGACTCGATTCTACCTATATTAGGGCCTATAACAATTAACTATCACGATACGACTCTCTTTCAGAAGAAATTATGACTTACAATTATTTTTATTGAATTAGTTTCATTTTTCTAAGTTTAAGGGTCTTCATTTCACTCAAATCGGACTAACGGTTTAATTATTATAAATTAAACAAGATTTAATTATTTAATAATCAATTATAAATAATTATTTATAACTAAATAATCCTTAATTATATTTTTAATAATTATTTGATATTTATTGCATTTTAAAATAATTAATCCCTAATTATTAGGATTAATTTCAATTTATTACGATTATTTATAAATTATTATCAATTATCCGATTAGATCGACTATTTATAAATAAATAATCAATACGAATAATTATTACGACACTCTTCGAATAAATAAATTATCACTCGAATAATAATTCAACACATCAATCAACTACTCGTATAAATACGAGTTACTCGAATTATTCGGATAATTATTGAATTATTAATCATATTATTTGATATATTTTTAATCTTATTTATTAATTAATTACTTAACTATTAAATAATCGATAAATAAACAAACTATTAAATAAATAATTAAATAAATAAATAAATTCGAATTTCTAAATTAATAAAATAATTTAGAAATTAATTATAATAATTTTCAGAATTTAAAACCATTTTTAATAGATTTTTGGAATTATTTAAAACTGATTTTGATTTAATAAAATATAAATATATAATTAACTAATCAGAAACATAAAACAGGGAATCTGATTTGGGTTTTAAGGATCAAACCCGTGTCGTACACCGGATCGAAACCGGGTCGACCTCGGGTCACCAAGAACAGCCACCGCCATCAGCAGAATCCGGTGACGGTGGCGGTCCTCGGCGATTTGAACGGCGAACAAACACAATCCTGGGCTCGATTCTTCTGCGACTCTCGTTCCCTAGCAACCCCACAATGATTCCCCTGCCTTCCTCCTCCTTTTTCCATCGACCACGACGCCGGAGCTCGAAGAACAGGCGGCGGTGGTGTTCAAAATCCGGCGAGTACGAATCATGAACCAAATCACTCGAAATCGGTGTCGTTCGATTCTAATTTTCACGATCTACACGCTCATATCAACCACAACATCGAACAATCAATCAAACTAAAAACCCGAATTCAAGAATTAAACCCAAAAAACACAAATCAAAAATCGAGAAATCAATCAACAAAAACAATTACATAATCATATACAACGTTTAATAAGCTTCAAAACGACTACATACATAATCGATTTGGTGCACAAAATCACTTCCGAAATCCGGTTTGATTCCAAGAACTCCAAACCCTAATTTCAGAGAATTGGGGATTTTCTTGAATTTTCTGATTTTTTTATGATTAATTAACTAATTAATTACTAATAATCAGCTATTTATATTTATGAAAAATAATACCGCCAAATAAAATTAAGGGGCTAATTACACTCCTAATAAAAATATTTGGCCCCAATTTTTATAATTTTTGGGTATTAATTATGAATTTTTAAATATCTAATAAATACAAAATAAATGCTAAAAATTCCCAAAAATTATGAATATTACAAAAATGCAAAGAAAAATGATGTATAATAATTTCATGATCATATAAAAATAAAAATGTGATTTTTGTGGGGCTTTTGGCACCCGAAGGGGTCCGGAAAAGTCAGTTTTCGCAAAAAAGGTAAATTTGTAAAACGTCAGGGGTTCAGAATAGCGATATGGTATAGGTCGTTTTTGGAAAAATAGGACCAATATTTTTCTTTGAAATACGGGCTTTTAGAACACTGTTTGAGTTGTACGGGCTTTGATATAAAACATATAACTTACGATAAAACACTCAATAAATATCCAAATCACATTCGGATCAAAATAGACAACACGTAGCATATAGCAATTAGGGTTTAATGACTCAACACATTTAATCACATAATAATACACATAATTTATTTTTATTATAATATAATACAAGCGTAATTTTCTCGGTCGTTACATTCTCCCCCCCCCTTAACAGGATATCGTCCTCAGAATCACGCTATGAAAATAACTTAGGATACTTTTCTAACATATCACTCTCAAGCTCCCAGATTGATTCCCCAACTACTGGGTTTTTCCACAAAACTCTTACTAACGGTACAGATTTATTCCTTAATACCCTCTCTTGTCGATCTAGAATTCTTATCGGCTGCTCTACATATGACAAATCTGCCTGAAGTTCTATTGGCTCATATTCTATTACATGTCTTGTATCAGGGTTATACTTCTTAAGCATGGACACGTGAAATACATTATGAATATGCTGCATATGGGGTGGTAAAGCTAATTCGTACGCAACTTTTCCCACTCTCTTCAGAATTTCAAATGGACCAACGTAACGAGGCTTTAGCTTGCCTTTATTTCCAAACCTTGTCAATCCTTTCCATGGCGATACTTTGAGCAGTACATGTTCTCCTTCTTGATAGTCCACATCTTTTTTGGATAGATCTGCATATTTACGTTGTCGATTATGCGTTGTTTTGAGTCGCTTTTGGATTAGTTCTACTTTTTCCCTGGTCTGCTGAATCAGTTCTAGACCTAGAATCTTGCACTCTCCAACTTCATCCCAACAGGTAGGTGATCTGCATTTTCTTCCATATAAAGCTTCATAAGGTGGCATCCCGATACTTGCTTGATAGCTGTTATTGTAAGAAAATTCCACTAGCGGTAAGTGCTCATCCCAATTTCCTTCAAAGTCTATCGCGCGCACACGTAGCATATCTTCAATTGTCTGAATAGTCCTTTCACTTTGCCCCTCCATTTGTGGATGGTAAGCGGTGCTCATATTCACCTTAGTTCCTAGACATTCTTGGAATTGTCTCCAAAATCTTGAATTAAAACGGGGATCTCGATTCGATACAATAGATACAGGTACTCCATGATGCATCATGATTTCCTTGAGATATAAGTGTATTAACTTGTCCAGTGAAAACCTTTCGTTGATCGGAAGGAAATGTGCTGACTTCGTTAAACGATCAATAATAACCCAAATTGCATCATGATTTGCTTTCGTCCTTGGAAGTTCCACTACAAAATCCATAGCTAAGTGCTCCCATTTCCATTCGGGAATACCTAGTGGTTGTAGTAATCCGCTCGGACGTTGATGTTCAGCTTTAACTCTTTGGCACGTATAACACTTACTAACCCATTCCGCTATTTCTTTCTTCATATCTGGCCACCAAAAGTTTTCCTTCAGGTCTCTATACATCTTTGTGCTTCCGGGATTAATCGAATATCTTGAGCTATGAGCGTCTTGTAAAATTTCCGCTTTCAATCCCGGTACATTAGGTATCCAGATTCTCGAAGCAACTCAAAATATTCCTTTGGCATCCTTCTGACTGGTAATCTCTTCTCCTGTCAAATTGTCAATTTCCTGATTCATTACTTATTCTTGACACCTTCTTATCCTTTCCAATAATTATAACGACTCGTGTATTGTTAAATTATTTAAATATTTAATTATAGAAATTATTAAATAAATAAAATATGTGTGTTGGTTTTGACCGCTATGTGTTGTTTGATTATTATCCATATGTAATTTATGGTGTACCGGGTTGTCCGCGTGATTAATTATGGGATCGTATTGAATTGTTTTCACTTTCAAAAGTGGATTTAGTGCAAATTTATTTGCATAAATATTGGGAATGTCTCTAAAATTGTTTTTTATAATTTTATAATTACAATAATTATTTTTAGGATTTTATAAAATTGAGAAATCAATGTTTTATAAGTGCAGCTCGGATTGTTAATTGTGAAATACGGGTATCTCATGCGATCCAGAAATGTTTTAAAAATTATGAAAATTTTATTTTATTAGTTTCGGGATATTTGTAACATTTTAAGAATTTATTTGGAATTTTCAGGATTATTTTATTCACATAATCATATCGTTAAATGTAAATTTTGGGTCAAATAAAGCCTGTAATTGAGACTTTAGTACACGTGTTGCTTCCCTGTTAATCAAGTGATACGTGGCTGTTGTTCTTTGAGTAAAATGAATATATATATATATATATATATATTAACAAAAACACACGTGCAGATGCGCCCACCCCCCTGTTACCTCTCGACTCTCTCTAATTCCTTACCCTTATCTTTCTCCTCTCTCCTGAATATATTCTCTCAGATTATTTCTTCTATCGGCTAAGGTTTTGCCGCTTTTGCCTGGTAATTCCTCTTTGCCGCTTGTGTCTTTTTCTGCCGCTGCTTTTCCCCGTTTTCCGGTGAGGTGATTGTTGTGGTATGGTCTACGACTAGGTGTGTATGGTTTCAGTGTGTTTTTGTGCTGTATATTTGTGTGTATGTACAGCTGGGTACTGATGTTCTATGTTTCCGGTTGTGATTGTCCTCCAGGCGGCTACTTCATTTCGTTTATGTCCCTGTTCGGGTATCCTGTGTTATTGATACACGCGTGTGCGTATGTCGTTTGTGATGAAAGAAATTTTTTATTATTTTCTGATTTTATGATGAATTGCAATGATGAAATTTGAGGGTTATTTTGGTGATTTATTCAAATTAATTTCTAAGATTTGAAGTGGATATGTAAAGTATTTATTCAAATTCTTTGGTATAATACTTTGAATAAATTTCTGTAATTATTCGGATTATATTTCGAAAGTTACAAATTAATTAGTGAAATTCGTGAATGGCATCCGAATCGGGTACCTCCGAGATTCGCCGCCGTCAGCAATGAATTTCGATGAGCTGGCGGTGGACCGTGATGAATTAATTCTGAGTCCTAATATAAATAAATAATCAATATACAAATTTTATTTATAAGTTCGAAGTGTAATAGTAGTTATATATTATTATTCGAGATTGGAATTGTAACTGTAATGGTTGATTGATTGTTGAGTTAAACTGGTGGTTGGGATTGTGGTTATTGTGAATTTGATTGTTGTTGGTTTAACGTCGATTGTATTCGACGGGTAGTCTGATAAGCAAAGGAAGCGCTGCCCGATTTTCGGGAACGTACCCTGTAACATATCGGAACTACCAGTCGAATGTAAATAGTTATATACTTATACGTAAATATTCTGTAAAATATAGCGGACAATTTGTTTCCTAAAATGATAAGTATATGTGTTCTCCGAAAATGAATATTGAATCGATATTTGAGTATATGAATCCTGTATGTTGCGTGTACTATAGTAATGTATATAAGTACGAGTTGGGATTGTTATCGTTCAGGTACGATTGGTATCGAGGATATGTCAAGCATAATTGAGCGTCTAACATAGAGTATTTCGCCCCTGTAGGTTCTCGTCGGGAAATCAAAAATGGACGTTGGACTAAAGATGACCTAGTAGGCAGTCGACAAGCTCAGTAGAGTTTCAACAGAAAACCCGAGTGTCGAAGTCGAATCTAATGTGGTCTAGTGGTTGAACGTTAAAGCCTGAGCGGTAGAGTCGGCTCAGAGTTGATCAGTAATAGTTGTAAAGCCCTGTAAGGCAAGTACTTCTGAACTTTTCTTCAAGATATATCATAATTATTTTCGAACTGTTTCATAACATGTCGCTATTATTTAAAATAACCCATGTTTTATATTGCAAGTGTTTTAAACTATTTACCCTTGAACCCTGATCTTTCTTGATCTTGAGCCGTAAGCCTTATTTTTTGTAAACTATCCTTTGTTGATCCTCAGACACCAGACCATACAAATATGATACTACTCCCCAAATGTAAAACTACCAAACATCCAACACTGGAATAAAATTGTTGGGAAACACAAAAACTTTTATACTCCAACCATTCTTTATAACATCAAAGAACTATACCTTGAAAAATCAATATTTGTCTAATACCTGATCCCTTACGGACTGAAAACCGTTTCTTATACATACCCTGATATACCCTTGTGATATCCATGAGTTCCTTACGTTTTATCCAAGTGTTTAATCATCATTAATTATGATCTTATTTTATCGGATTATATTGTTTACCATGTTAAACTGCTTTAGAATTGGATAGTTTTTATATGTGGACCAGATTCGTGGTCAGACCATATCAATGGTCAAGTTAGGCCAATGTGTGCCTTGGATCCAGTAATTAGAGCAGTGCTGTGTGCTTTGCTCGGGGTTAGTGTGTGACTGATCAGCAGCCTAACCTTGGTTTTAAAAACATAAAATGAATATCCAATTCTAATGATTATTTAGCAATAAACTTGAACTCCTCTGAATCATCTCGTTTGATCATTGATTAACCTCAATTATTGTCATTGTGACTTGCTGAGCTAGTTAGCTCACTTTTGCGAATCTTTTTATGTATTCTATAGTTAAGAAGGATACGGTTGATAGCGAGGTTTCCCAATTTAATGTACGAGCTAGGATTCCAGATTGAGTTGGATCGAGCTAGCAGGAGCTTATTACGGTAGTGAGATAGTAAGATTGTAAAAATAATTCTATTATCAGATGTAAATTAAATTAGTTGGGATTTGGCACAATGTAAAAAAAGTTAAGGTTGTGCCTTGTTTTCATACTTTAACCTGTTGCGATCCATGGTTATGTAAAGCAGGGTCATTGCAAATAGTATCTTATATACAGGTTTATATGTTGTGTCTGTGTTGTGGACCCCAAACTTCTGACCCGGGTTTGGAGGGCGCCACAATAATTCTGGCTGAAAAGTCATGGCGTAAATCATTTCAGTAGAGCTTTCTGGAACACGAACTTCAGTCTCCAATTTATCAAATTCCTTGATTAAGTCTTCTGAAGAGGTTAACAGGTTCAATCATTCCTTTCGACTCAATGCATCTGCTACTACATTAGCTTTGCCTGGATGATAATTGATCTAAACATCGTAATCCTTGATTAACTCTAGCCAATGTCGCTATCGCATGTTGAGTTCATTCTGTGTGAAAATATATTTCAAGCTTTTTTGGTCCGTGTAAATCTCACATCTTTCGCCGTATAAATAGTGTCTCCAGAGTTTCAGTGCGAATACAATTGCTGCTAGTTCGAGATCGTGTGTCGGATATTTCTGTTCATGCGGTTTTAGTTGTCTAGAAGCATATACGATCACGTTGCCATGTTACATCAAAACACATCCAAGTCCTCGATAAGAAGGATCGCTGTATATGACAAAGTCTCCTTGATCATCAGGTAAAATAAGCACAAGTGCGGCTACCAATCGATTCTTTAACTCTTGAAAACTTGCTTCACATTTCTCGTTCCATTCGAACTTTTTATTCTTTCGAGTCAACTTCGTCAATGGTGTGGCTATCTTTGCAAAATCTTTAATGAATCTTCTGTAATACCCTGTTAATCCCAAGAAACTTTTGACCTCCGTTGGAGTCTTCGGTCTTTCCCAATTTAAAATAGCTTCAATCTTCACTGGATCCACTTGAATTCCTTCAATACTAATGATGTGTCCTAGAAATTGCACTTCCTTCAACCAAAATTCACATTTTGAAAATTTCGCATAAAGATGTTCCTTTCGTAACGTCTCCAATGTCGTTCTTAAGTGCGCCGCATGTTCTTCTTCCGTCTTCGAATAAATCAAGGTGTCATCAATAAATATCATGATAAACTTATCTAGGTACTTCTTGAATACTCGATTCATCAAATCCATAAATGCTGCAGGTGCATTAGTCAATCTAAATGCCATCACAAGAAATTCGTAGTGCCCATATCTCGTTCTGAACACAGTCTTTGGAATGTCTTCTGCCTTGATCTTTAACTGATGATAGCCTGATCGTAAGTCGATTTTCAAAAACCATGCTGTTCCTTTCAGTTGATTAAATAAGTCGTCGATGCAAGGTAAAGGATATTTATTCTTGATAGTTAACTTGTTCAAATCACGATAATCAATACATATTTGCATGCTACCGTCCTTCTTTTTCACGAACAATACTGGTGCGCCCCATGGGGATACACTCGGCCTTATGATTCCTTTATTGAGAAGATCCTGTAATTGCTTTGCTAATTCCTTCATTTCAACAGGTGCCATTCGATATGGAGCTTTCGAAATTGGTTCAATCCCTGATGCCAAATCAATAGTGAACTTAATTTCTCGATCCGGAGGTAGTCCTGGAAGTTCATCTGGAAAGATGTTGGGAAACTCACAAACTACAGGAATATCTTCAAATCTTCGGGTTTTCTTTTTCGGTGTCCAACATGTAGGCTAAATAGGCTTGACATCCTTGACGTAGCAATCATTTCGTCTGCATTATTGTTAAGAATCTCTACTTTTGCTTTTCACCTTTAAATGTTACCATTGTATTTTCTTCGGTTTGCAATTTCACTTTCTTATTTGCGCAATCAATCTGAGCATTATTACTAGCTAGCCAATCCATTCATAAAATAACATCAAATTCTCCTAACCTGAAAGGTATCAAGTTAACTGAGAAATGACATCTCCCTATTTCAATATCACAACATGGGCATACTCGATCTACCGTAACATGATCATCATTTGCTAATTTTATGACTAGCACTTCATCTAACCACTGAACCTCACAATCTATCTTAGAAATAAAACTTTCAAAAATAAAAGATCTCGTAGCTTCTGAATTAATCAATACTTGAGCATTTACGGAATTCACAGGGAGCGTACCTGCAACCACATTTGGACTCTGCACAGCTTCCTTCATTGACATGTTGAAATTCCTTGCCCAGGGCTGATTTTGTGGTGGTAGTGGAGGTGGAGGTAATGCTAAAACCCTTGGAATGCTAGCGGCCAATGCAACTCCTCTGCAGTCCTTGGTAATATGTCATTTTCTTTCACACTGGAAACAAGTGACTTCTGCCTTTCCCATCGGACATTCTCCAGAGTAGTGTCCCCTCTGCTTGTACTTGAAACACGTGACATTTGGCTTGTTACAAATCCCAGTATACTTTTTACCACATGTTCTGCAATCAGATATAGGCGGTTGGATAAGTCTTTGCTGATTTGGAGCTGGAAGTCGATTATCCATCCTCTGGTTGCCCTGTTTTGGTCTCCCGAAGTTTACCTTTCCCCGGGCTTGAAATCCTGGCCTTCTGTTGAAATGGTTCTGGGAATTTCCTGGTCCCTTCTCTTTCTAAGCTGCTTCACTCTCACCTTCAATGATCATGGCCTTCTGAACAATAGTCGTATAAGTTGTCAGCTCAAATACTGCTACTCTACTACGAATCCATGGCTTCAATCCCTGTTGGAATCTCTTGGCCCACTTTTCATCTGTATCCACTTGCTCAGGAACAAACCTTGCCAACTCAGTGAACTTGGTTTCATAATCCGCAACCGATAAGTTATCTTGCTTCAGTTCCAGGAACTTGATCTCCGTCTGATTCTTCATGTAGCGAGGAAAATATTTCTCCAGGAAAATATCAGTGAATCTATCCCAGGTCAGCACACCTTCTCCTTCCAAAGCTTTCTTTGATTCCCACCAGTAATTAGCTTCTCCCTTCAGAAAGTAGCTAGCAAAATCCGTCTTCTGTTCTTCCTCAACCTTAACCAACGCAAAAGCCTTTTCTATCTCCTTCAACCAAGCTCTCGCCTTTGTAGGATCTGTGGAACCGGCAAATTCTGGAGGCTTTATTGACTGGAATTGCTTGAAAGTAACTACAGGTGCTGCTGGTGGTACTTGATGTTCTGAATGAGCGGCTTGCTGTAGCATTTGTTGTTGAAACTGCTGTTGTTGCTGCTGCATCTGTTGTTGCATCATCAGCATCTGCTGTTGCATGAGATGAAACATTTGATCCATATGATTGTTCTCGTTCTGACCCACGTTATTTCCGTTAGATGTGTCAGGTCTTGCTTTTCTTGTAGGTGCCATATTCTGATAATAAAACAAAGAGTTCTTTTAATAACAATTTATTAAATAGGTGTTATGGAATAGAAACAGTCTTTATAATATTAAAACAGCATTAAAATAGTTGATATGGGGAAGAAAATAATTTATTAAATATCTAAATAAGTGAGTAAAAACAGTGTGATGTTTAAATAAATCATTTTGAAGTAATTTAAAAATTACGAAAAATAAAGGATACAAAATAATTGTGAATAAAAATAACATTTTTAAAATATGCAACGGTAAAACGATAAAATAAATGTAAATGCTTAAATGAATGGAAAAATAAAATAAAGAAAACATGAAAAGGTTCATCTTATATATATATAGGTAGGACACCAGCTGCAGGTGTCAATATTTGATACAAAAGTCTATAATATGTCAGTCGTACTGCTACTGCTATTACTCAAAACTTGTAGCTACACTCATACAAACTAGTCATACAATACTACACTGCATCTATCTACAGATAATATACAAGATACAACACTCCATTGTCTGCTGAGATCAGAATCAAGGTGTCACACGGCTCAGCTCCTCCTGTAAAACTTCTAACACTGCCTTTGTAAGTCTCATCGCCCTGCGATATGCTGCCTCTGTACGTATGTCCTGCTGCCTCAAGTCAGTAAACTCCTGAGAACCAGCCCTATGGATCTGGCGTAGTCTCTCTCTCAAGATGTAATCTGGTCGGAGTGCTCGAACTGGACCGTCCTCCTGTGTCTCAAACAACCCAAGAATCTCCCTACACTGATTCTGCCATCTGACCCTCTCCTCTCTCTCTGACGGGTACCGCTGATATGGAACCGTGCGAGGCTCGCGAAGATCTGTACGGGAACCTCGAGAAGGCAATGGTAATGCTGATCCACCACTATCTCATCCATAAACTCTGGATGCGGGAACTGGTATACCCCGGGCACAGGGGCATAAATAGCTAGCGGTGCAGGAAACAAAACAGGCTGCTCCTGGGGTGCATATACAGGTGGCTCTAACTCTGGCTCCATCTGAGGAATCTCTGGAATCTCAAACTGTGGCAAAGGAACCTGTGGCTCTAAATCCTCCCACTGTGGAATGTCAACCATATCAGGAACATCAAACATCGGAAACTCCAAAGGTGGAAAGTCAGGTATCTCCGGCTCAAAATAAGGGAAATAATCAACAAAGTCTGGTACCTCTGTTGCAGGGGGTATTGGCAACTGCTCTGGTGTCGGACCCTGTGGTAGAGGTGGAGGTGGTGGTCATGGAGGAAAAACCTGCAGTGATGCTGGGGCTAGTACTGGTGCTGCTACTGGGTATGACTCAGTCCGCTCCGCAGATGACGCTGAAGAAGCCATCTAATATACACAACAATAATAACGCAAATACAATCAAATCATAATCTTAGATCTCATAACTTCTAATCACATAAACAAATAATCCTAACATTCTTACTTCTATCCTATATGATCTTCCGATCTTACCTTAATTATAATGTTCTTATTTTCAAGGGTCAAAACCTATGCTCTGGTGCCAACTGTAACACCCTCCAAACCTGGGGTATATATTTGGGGCATTAATAATATTAACTACTCATTAATCTTGCACAAGCGGAAGATAAATAATATAATTACCCAGAACTACTACTCATGATCTTTTAAGGTTAAGATTTGAAAATAAGAACGACACACTAACTTTATTACAAACCAGTTTCTAAACAATATGTCTCAAGAACTCTCATTCTTACAAAACTTTATTCTATTTACATCTCATATTAAACATCTTTTATTCAACTCATCACTATTACTTATCCTGTTACACCAGATTTGGTACCTCAAAACTCTCTTCTGGGATAGGGATGAACACTCTTGGTATAAGAGGGTCCCGCCGCTTGACTCGCTTCTTGACTATGTGGGTTCTGATGGGTTTCATTCTCTACCTTAACTGTAAAACAATAGGAATAATAATAAAATGGGATGAGCCAAAATTGCTCAACAAGCCTGCAATAATATATATATATATAGTGTAAAGAAGAAGAATAAATGAATCGGTAAGCTGTTGGTTTGTACAACCATCTGTTTCTGTAAAGAATAACAATTTTCCAATACTGGTGAGTGCCAAATGAATAAGACTGGAAATAAGAACCAACATATGAACTAAATCCCGATGATCAGTCAGGATACAGTGCGGATATATACCCAACTGCATAGACCCAACCAACATAAGGAGTACTCATTCAACTATGGCCTATTTATTAAAGGTATGGGTAAAACCCAGCCCATATCGTAACCATCCAATCCAAAGCTTAGCATCCGGAACAATTGGAATGCTTTTGATGTATCCCAACATTAGGATATATTATAGTATATGTAACAAGGATAAAAGTATTGAAATATGAATAGAGGATTCAATAAATTGGGAGAAATCAAGAATCAAAATGAAATAGAAACAAGAATCATTAATTGTGTAACAGTATATGTGAACAAGATTATCAAAGTGTAACTGATATGGAAAGTGGTGTATATTTCACTATTCTGAATTTAGAATAGGGGAAAAACTTGCCTTGCGCGTACTTAACCTGGTTGAACTCACCACCTTCTGTCTCTTTCTTGATCTGCCTTGTTGATACTGGATCAATCATAGAAAGATAGTCGTTTAGATAACTTACTTCATACGCGTATCTCGAATTGATACCACGTAACCTTAATTATCTACCCATACGTTTCAATTTGACTCGCATATCTAAACATATAATTACATAGCACATAAGTTTCATATAATCATGTAAAGCACATAGCACATAAAGCACATAAAGCACATAATTGATTTTTGGACTTATAAATATTTTTAGAATCGATACTAGACTCATACCTGTATTAAGGTATTTATTTGACTCGATTCTACCTATATTAGGGCCTATAACAATTAACTATCACGATACGACTCTCTTTCGGAAGAAATTAAGACTTACAATTATTTTTATTGAATTCGTTTCATTTTTCTAAGTCTAAGGGTATTCGTTTCACTCAAATCGGACTAACGATTTAATTATTATGAATTAAAGAATATTTAATTAATTAATAATCAATTATAAATAATTAATTATAATTAAATAATCCTTAATTATATTTTTAAATAATTATTTGATATTTATTGCATTTTAAAATAATTAATCCTTAATTATTAGGATTAATTTCAATTTATTACGATTATTTATAAATTATTATCAATTATACGATTAGATCGACTATTTATAAATAAATAATCGATACGAATAATTATTACGACACTCTTGGAATAAATAAATTATCACTCGAATAATAATTCAACACATCAATCAACTACTCGTATAAATATGAGTTACTCGAATTATTCAGATAATTATCGAATTATTAATCATATTATTCGATATATTTTTAATCTTATTTATTAATTAATTACTTAATTATTAAATAATAGATAAATAAATAAACTATTAAATAAATAATTAAATAAATTATTAATTTCAAATTTCTAAATTAATAAAATAATTTAAAAATTAATTATAATAATTTTCAGAAATTAAAACCAATTTTTAATAGATTTTTGGAATTATTTAAAACTGATTTTGATTTAATAAAATACAGATAAATAATTAACTAATCAAAAACATAAAACAGGGAATCTGATTTGGGTTTTAAGGATCAAACCTGGGTCGTACACCGGGTCGAAACCGGGTCGACATCGGGTCACCAAGAACAGCCACCGCCATCACCAGAATCCGGTGACGGTGGTGGTTCCCGGCGATTTGAACGGCGAACAAACACGATCCTGGGCTCGATTCATCTGCGATTCTCGTTCCGTAGCAACCCCACAGTGATTCCCCTGCCTTCCTCCTCCTTCTTCCATCGACCACGACGCCGGAGCTCGAAGAACAGGCGGCGGTGGCGTTCAAAATTCGGCGAGCATGAATCATGAACCAAATCACTCGAAACGGGTGTCGTTCGATTCTAATTTTCACGATCTACACGCTCATATAAACCACAACATCGAACAATCAATCAAACTAAAAACCCGAATTCAATAATTAAACCCAAAAATCATAAATCAAAAATCGAGAAATCAATCAAGAAAAACGATTACAGAATTATAAACTACGTTCAATAAGCTTCAAAACGACTACTTACATGATCGATTTGGTGCACAAAATCACTTCCAAAATCCGGTTTGATTCCAAGAACTCCAAACCCTAATTTCAGAGAATTGGGGATTTTCTAGAATTTTCTGATTTTTTAATGATTAATTAACTAATTAATTACTAATAATCAGCTATTTATATTTATGAAAATAATACCCCCAAATAAAATTAAGGGGCTAATTACACTCCTAATAAAAATATTTGGCCCCAATTTTTATAATTTTTGGTATTAATTATGAATTTTTAAATATCCAATAAATACAAAATAAATGCTAAAAATTTCCAAAAATTATGAATATTACAAAAATGCAAAGAAAAATGATGTATGATAATTTCATGATCATATTAAAATAAAAATATGATTTTTGTGGGGTTTTTGGCACCCGAAGGGGTCCGGAAAAGTCATTTTTCTTGAAAAAGGTAAATTTGTAAAACGTCTAGGAATTCAGAATAGCGATATGGTATATGTCGTTTTTGGCAAAATAGGACCAATATTTTTATTTGAAATACGGGCTTTTAGAACAATGTTTGAGTTGTACGGGCTTTGATATAAAACATATAACTTACGATAAAACACTCAATAAATATCCAAATCACATTCTGATCAAAACAGACAACACGTAGCACATAGCAATTAGGGTTTAATGATTCAACACATTTAATCACATAATAATACACATAATTTATCTTTATTATAATATAATACAAGCGTAATTTTCTCGGTCGTTACATTCTCCCCCCCTTAACAGGATTCTGTCCTCAGAATCACGCTATGAAAATAACTGAGGATACTTTTCTAACATATCACTCTCAAGCTCCCAGGTTGATTCCTCAGAACTTGAGGAAGACTCATTCTGTTCTGATAGCTCAACAGTGTGTGAAGCAACTGGAGATTTAGGAATAACATCATCTAAATTCTGATCAGCATAATTTATCTCCAGAGCTGGTGTCTTTGATGTAGATGGAGCTTCCAGATAAAGAACTTCAGGTATATTCAAATTATGAATATCTATTTCAGAAATATCAGTTTGTTCTTTAGCATCATCTGTAGCTTTAATAGGAGAGACATGAGGGGTAAGAACTGTGTCATTAGCAGTGTCTTTGGATTGAGATGGAAGGGCTGCAATAATAATTGGTTCTTATGAGATCAGAGATTCCTGATCTCCTTCCTCAACTTCTTCAGTATCTTCTGATATAGCCTTAGCCAAATACCTCCTTGCCTTCATTTTCTTCAATCTCCTTGCGAATGAAGGAGTTGCTTCAGCAGCATCAGAATTTACAAATTTCCTTTTCAAAGTATCAGAACTTTGAGCTGCTGTTTCTTTCTGAGAAGTAACATTCTCAGCTTCAACTATCACAGGTTCAGATGCATGAACTCGTGCTTCAAATGTTTCCTCAAATCATCAAAATTTATTATTGACCATTATTAAATCAAAACATTCATCACGGGATAAAGTTAAAAACGATGAAGTAAAGATTAACAAATTGCAATTAAAACATGCACAGTCATATAATTTGAGAAATAAAGAACAAATCTTGCAATTAAAGGAAATTTTATTAATATATCAGATGAGTACATTTCATGAAATTTATCAATTACATGCAAAAATTACAAGATAGTTCTATTCTAAGAATCTTAACATCAACAGCCTTAGTCCTAGTCTAAGAAGACTTACAAAGCTGACGGTGAAGAGAAACGAATGGATGACAATTAATTCGTCTTCCTATTTTCAATAAAGAGAACAACAAGACGAATGATTTGCTCCTGTTATTTAAGAATACGAAGATGAACTTCTCTTTGGAAAGACAGTAGATCATTTTTAATATTGCCCGGAAGTTGATTCCAGATGTTGAATGGAATGCTGTTGATAGGATATAGAGTCTGAATTCCATTTCGAAAAATGGTCACAGGTAAAACCAACTAAAATGTGCCATTGTTTGAGAGAAATGAAAATATGTGATTTTACTGATGAATGATCAGTCATTTAAATAGGCATTGGAATACCAAGGGACGCGAGGAGTTTTTAACAATTACAAGTAAAAATAATGATCCCTCGACTCCCTAGACTGATGTGTAATAATAACAGTCAGTAAAAGATATAAAGCAAGAGTTAATGGGCACGAGAAATAATTAACAATTACTATGCACATGCAGTTTTTCAAGACATACACGTTAACCACTAACCCATAATGATTATGACTATTTTTATCTCACCCAAATTTATTATGATTTAAATATGACTGTTTCAGATTTACCACAAATAAGTCAAGTAAAGAAAAATGCCACGTAAGCATCAAAGATTCCATCAGGATTTAATATCAGAACTTAACTTATATCAGATTTTAACAGTCATCAGAACATGGCTTCCGTACCCAAATAGTGAATATCTTTTTCTGTGATTCTTCATAAAAATACTGATTGTTTTCTTCAGAATTTAATCATCAGAACTTCCATCAGAACTTGTCCTCAGAATTTATGCAAATGACACTTAACTGTTTGTCAAAACAACTTAATCACCATAGTAATTTTCATCATTCATATGGAGTGAACGTGTGTGCATTCAGCAAAATATCAGATAAAGATTAAATTTTGATAAACTTCAGTACATCTTAGAAATAAGGCATAACTCAGAAAAATGCTTAAAATCTGTCATCAGTCATAATGTCCACTATAGAACAAATTTATGCAAGAGTCCACCTCAACTGTTTGTGCTCATTTTATGCATCTTTTGAAATTCCTTTTTACAGTGGCTTCTCAGTGTAAGTGAGTCACGACTGCTTATCAGAATTTATGTTGTTATCAGAGTATTTCTCCAGTAATCATAGAGTGTGAAAAGTCATCAAGAAAAATTTTTGATTTTCTAATGCATATTACTTAATACCAGCAATGCACTTGGGTCTTTCCTTCCACATTTTTACTCTAGATCTCAAAAGAGTACCTGACTTTTATTCTTTTCTTTTCTTTTTCTTTTCTTTTGATAAGTGAGGCTTATCAGCACTTAGTTCATTATTAAGATTTACTGACATCGGAATTTGACAGATAAGAAATAAGAATCTAGTTTGTGACTTAGTGATAAGATACACAAAGTAAACTTGACTAAGCTCAATATCAGAATCTGCTTGTGTTAATGAGTTTCCACATAAACAACTAATTCAAACATGGGATTTCTAATATGTTAAAGACTACTAGGTCAGCATCTAGCACAGTTATCCTCATTGGATTGAATAGTCACAGAACATTCAAAACACTTATCAGAGTATATAGATCCACATCAGATAACAATCAGCATTTAATGAAATTTTCAAATTAAGCACAGATTACATATAGATAATACAATCTGTAAACATTGATCATAAAGTCTTGTCAATTGTACCTCTGCAAAATCCACTTTCCAGAAGGAATTGAGCTAAAGTATCATACCATGCTCTTGGAGCTTGCTTAAGGCCATAAAGTGCTTTGTCAAGCCTGTAGACATGATTGGGAAATTTATGATCTACAAAGCCTGGAGGTTGTTCAACATATACCTCTTCTTCCAATTTTCCATTGAGAAAAGCACTTTTCACATCCATTTGAAAGACTTTAAACTTCTTGTGAGCAGCATAAGCCAAAAAGATTCTTATGGCTTCTAATCTAGCAACTGATGCAAATGTTTCATCATAATCAATACCCTTCTGCTGAGAGTAACCTTTAGCAACCAGCCTTGCTTTGTTCCTTGTAATTATGTCGTCACTGTTAGTTTTGTTTCTGAACACCCATTTTGTACCAACAACTGATCTGTTCTTTGGTCTTGACACTAGGGTCCAGACTTTATTTCTTTCAAATTTATTTAACTCTTCCTACATTGCTTGCACCCAATCAACATCTTGAAGAGCTTCTTCCACTTTCCTTGGTTCAGTCTGAGATAGAAAAGAATGATAGAGACATTCATTTGAAGTTGCAGGTCTAGTTCTGACATCTGCTTCAGGATTTCCAATGATTAAATCAGGTGTGTACTTTAGTCCACTTCCTTGCAGATGGAAGTTGATCTCTAGAACTGGATCCTCCCTCATGATCCATGTTGTCTCCATCAACATTTTCTGATGCTCCCCCTATAGTTATGCTCTCTGAGACTTCAGAATATGAATTTGATTTTTCAGAAGTTGAAGAATCAGAGCTTCCAGAATTATCAGACATTGGCTCATTAGAACTAGATGAATCAAAACTTGAAGAGCCAGTGACAAGTTCTGATGCTTCTCGAGAGTCTTGAGATGTGGTAAGATCTTCAGCTTGCTCCCCCTGGACAGGTGCATTTTCCTTTGGAGTTGTTATCACAATTTGAATGACATCAGAACTTAATCCATCAGAACTTACAGGATCAGAATTTTCAGAATCAGAATTTAAATCTTCATTCTCAAATCTCAGCTGATCATGACCATCAAAATCTTCAAGTCCGGTAATCTTCTTATCATCAAAAGAGACATTGATAGATTCCATGACAACTCTTGTTTTTAAATTATAGACTCTGAAGGCTTTTTTGGAAAGTGGATATCCAACAAAAATTCCTTCATCAGCTTTTAGATTAAATTTTGACAGCTCCTCAGTATGAGTCTTAAGAACAAAACACTTGCAACCAAATACATGAAAGTATTTCAGATTTGGCTTCTTCTTCTTCACCATTTCATATGGTGTTTTTCCATGCTTGTTTATGAGTGTTGCATTTTGTGTAAAATAAGTAGTCTACACAGCTTCAGCCCAAAAATAGGTTGATAGCTTTACTTCATCAAGCATTGTTCGTGCAGCTTCAATGAGAGTCCTGTTCTTTCTTTCTACAACTCCATTTTGCTGTGGAGTTCCAAGTGCAGAAAATTCCTGTTTGATTCCATGATCTTTGCAGAACTCTTCCATGATTGAATTCTTGAACTCAGTGCCATTATCACTCCTTATAATTTTAACAGAATCTTTGATCAATTTATCCAGCTGTCTGACATGATCAGTTAGGGTAGATGCAGTTTCAGTCTTCTTGTGCAAGAAGTACACCTAAGTGTACCTTGTGAACTCATCCACTATAACCATAGCATATTTCTTCTTTGCAATAGACATGACATTGACTGGACCAAATAGATCAACATGCAGTAGGTGATAAGGCTCAAGAATTGATGACTCAGTTTTGCTCTTGAAGGAAGATTTTCTTTGTTTTTCCTTCTGACATGAATCACAAAGGCCATCAGGAGCAAATACTGTTTTTGGCAGTCCTCTCACAAGATCTTTCTTTACTAGCTCATTTATATTGTTGAAATTTAAATGAGAGAGTTTCTTGTGCCAATTCCAGCTTTCTTCAATTGATGCTCTACTCAACAGACAGATTGCAGAACCATCAGTACTTGTTGAAAGTATGGCTTCATAAATGTTACCATACCTATATCCTTTCAGAACCACTTTGCCTGTTGAATTACTTATAACTTTACAGTGTTCTTCAAAGAAATCCACATGATAACCTCTATCACAGATTTGACATATACTCAACAGATTGTGTTTAAGTCCTGAGACTAGAGCTACTGATTCAATGATGACATTCCCAAGATTGATCTTGCCATATCCCAGAGTTTTCCCAATGTTGTCATCTTCATAAGAAACTCCTGGGCCAGCTTTCTCCACAAAGTCTGATAGCAGGGCTTTATTTTCAGTCATATGTCCTGAACATCCACTGTCCAGAACTAAGATATTCTTCCTATTGCCCTACAATCACAAAGACCACTAAAGGTTAGTTTTAAGGACCCAGACTTGCTTGGATCCTTTGGCCTTTTTAAGTTTGTTAACATTTGCAGCGAATTTAACATCAGAGTTTATGCTAACAATTTTCTTATCAGTATTAACATTATCAGACTTTGCATCATACTTTACACTAGAAGGAATTAAAGTAACTTTCTTCAAAGAAGGTTTTATCTGATAATAATCATAGTACAAACTATGATATTCCTTACAAGTATAAATGGAATGCCACACACTACCACAATGAAAACAAGGATTTTATGGCTTAAACCTAACAGACTGACTCTTAACTCCTGACTTATAAGGTAAGGAGTTTATATTCTTATTCTTCCTGCAAAAAGAAGCCAGATGGTTAGAATTTCCACAGTTATAGCATTTCTTTCCTAGGCCTTGTTTACACTGGTTATTTCTTTCAGCTTATGTTTAAGCTGCTTCTTTGTCATTAAGCCTATGTTAACTTCAGTTGGTTTATCCTGTTCTAATTTGTTAGAAGTTGACTCTGCTATCACTTCTGTCTCAACATCTTTCATCTTTCCAGAATCAGACTTTACAGTTTCAGTTACAAATTTAACAGGATTTACCTTTGTCTTAGTAGTCTATTTAACAATAATTAGCTTAACTTGTTCAGTTCCTTTTTTACTTTTCTCATCTCCATAACCTAAGCCCTTTTTCCAGTTCTCACTACTTAGTATATTCTGAGTTGTTCTGCCAGAGTTAGTCCAATTCCTGATAATCTCTCTCTCCTTTTTTAACTCATTTTTTAGAGATTTATTCATTTTTAGCACTTCATCTCTCACATAGAAAGCATCATCTCTATCCTTCTAAGTTTGATGGAACATAACTAACTCTTTTTCTAAATAATCATTCCTCTTTTTAAAAGCAAGATTTTTAGAAGTTAATCTTTTACATGTTAAAGTTTGATCTCTATAGCTAATAAACATGGTTTTAAGATATAATTTCAATCAACAAATTGATTAATGACTTGCAACTTCATGATAAATATTATGAAGTTGAGGAGGTGAACCTAAATTTTTTACTTACCCTTCCTGACCATCTTGAACAGAAGATATCTGCTATTAGAGAAGGAAGAGACTTGAGCAAAATGACATTGAAGGTACTTGTTAGGTCACACAACATTGTAGAAGGGGGTTGAATACAGTGTAGAATACAATCAAATCGATTTAAAGCACAAGTAACAGAAAACAGATGTATTCGATATAACAAACTCTGTTACAATGGAACTGTTCTCTCTCAGTGATGAACAAATATCACGAGAGCTGCTAGGTTATAATATATGATCTTCTCGATGATCGTAACTCTTATAGAGTAAACCAATGTCTGTGTTTATATAGACATACAGTTACAAGATAACTTCTATTTGATATGGAATATAATTATGTCTTCAAAAATATATCAACCAAATATCTTATATAATTCTTCTAGTCCTCGAACTCTTTCCATGCATATCTTATTCCTTATTAGTTTCGATCTTCTTTCCTGTAAATCAGCTTCCTTCCTTAACTGTTAGTCCTCCAGTACTTAAGTTCTGATATCCATATTCTGATATTATCTTCTGATAATCTAAGTCCTGATATCCTTAAGTCCTGACTTCCAGTAAGTCCTGATTTCAGTAAGAACTGATATTTCCTGTTAGTTAAGTTCTGAAAACTAAACATGAAACATATTAGACATGACATCTCAAATATATCCAACAGTACTATACGGGATTTTAAAAAAATATGAGCTTGAGATGTTGCAGAGAAAGTCATTGAAGGAAAACCAAGGACATGTGGTTGATGGATCTAGTGCCTTGATGGTCAATGACAACACAATGCTTGAAAATGAACAAGAAGCTCAAACTCTAGTCATTTATGCTGTTGAGAAAAAGGATAAGGAACCCCAAAAATAAGTTAAATTGGAGCTAGAGGAGGGAATATTACACCCTTGATGAACTAGATGAGATGGATCAATCAATGGCTTACCTTGGATAGAAAATTTTCTAACATTAGCGTGAAAAAGCCAAAGTACTTTAAGAGCAAGGGACAAGCCTCAAATAGTAACAATTGGAAAGGAAAAACTCAGTTCAACTCAGGGGGCAAAGGTGGCTAAAAACCTGGATCTGTTGACAGATTAAAAATTAGGTGCTACAACTGTAATGAGTTGGGCCACTTTGCAAATGAGTGTAGGAAGCCAAAGAAAGTGACGAAGGATAAAGATTACTTGGAGTTGGAAGTAAAGTATGAAGCTCTCTTTAGAAAACAACAGGAAAAGACTTACATAGCTGAATGTAAGAGTTGGGATGATACTGATGAAGATGATGATAATGAAGAATTTGGAAATTATGCACTCATGGCTTTAGAGTAAGGAGAATCATCCACATCAAAATCAGAGGTACCAACACTAACCATAATTGATTTAAAATACAAGCCAATATAAAGAAACTGTTGAAAAGATGAGTGCGGAGATGTTTCACATCCACACAAGCATGGCGGCAGCTACAGAGGAAGTTAGTAGACTGTCAAATATCAATGAGAAGCTTGAGATTGAAAAGCAAGAGATGGAGTTGCAGCTTGTTGAGCTTGAAACAGTCAAGCAAGATAATGAATATCTGAAAAACAAGCTCAAGGGTGCAAGTGAAATTGAAGCAGTGCTGAGGGAAAATATGGAAAAGAATGAAGTAAAATTGAAGTCATTTAAAAATGCATCTAAGTTGGTTAGACAATACCATGAGAAAAAACAAATCATGTTTTAATATAGCTATTGGTTTGGACTGTGATGCCTTGAACAGAAAACAAAAAAATTAAGGGGACAAAGGAAAAGAAATTACAGATCAAGATGTCCCAAGTGTGCTAAGAAAAGTAAATGCACCTTTGTTCAAGGCATGTGAGGTTAATTTCAGTGAGGTTGAGTTGGTCATCAAGCAAGAACTTGCAGATGAAGATAGTGAAAAAAAAGATACAAAAACCACTTCCATAATTAAACTAAAAAACAATAGTCAATCAAGTTATCAAGACACCATCCAAGGAGGTCAAGACTGAGAATGCTGGTAAAAAGAAAAAGAATGGGACTTAAAAAATAGGTGTGAACAAAATCAACAACTATGCCTTTGTTGCAGATGCTCCCAGAAATCAGCGTAAAAAATTTGGCTCAATAAATCACCTAACTCACCTTTGTAAAAAGGTTGTTAGTGATCCAAAGTTGGGATCTTGCATATACAATGAGGTATTGATTGAAGATCCATATTCATTCCGTGACAAATTTGATTGCATTTATTGCAATATGAAAGTAATGACAAGCTATCATAAGTTGAGAGTAGAACTCAAAGAAGTTAATCTTGGATCTACAGCTAAAAGGGAAAATTCAAATCAATCAATAAATATTGTTCTTTTTGAATCATCAAATTTCTACTTCTGTAATTTCTGTGAAAAAAAGAAAGTACCCAACACTGCTTGGATATCTAAACATACTTAATCCTTATTGTGTGCAGAGTAAGATGAAGAGAGTTATATGGATTATTGATAGGGGATGCTCCAGACATATGACATGTGATAAGGCCCTGTTATCACAATTTGAGGAGATGGTTGGCCCATTGGTGACTTTTGGAGACAATAGCGAAGGATTGATTCACAATGGGATATGCAAGCTAGTTTCAGGGAATATTCTAATAGATGATGTAGCATTATAAGCTATACTTGAAGTAAATCTTCTAAATGTCGGCCAATGTACTAACAAGGGAGTAAAGGTTAATTTTGAAAAAGAAGACTCGTCAATTATCATCAAAAAGATTGGTGAAACTGCTTTGAAAGGAGTAACAAAAGGAAGCTTGTTTGTTGCAGATCTAAGTTGAGCAAACAAGTATGGAATTTGTTTCTTCTATACCAAGGCATCCATTGAGCAAAGTAAGATGTGGCACAAGAAACTCTCCCACCTGAATTACATAGCAATTAATACCTTGGAGAAAAGGGAATTAGTGAGAGACATGCCAAATTTGGAATTTGCTCAAGATGAAGTTTGTGAGCCTTGTCAGAAAGGTAAAATGAAAAGATCCAGTCACAAGAGCAAAACTTTGAATTCCATAAGTCCACCATTGCAACTTATTCACATGGACCTGTTTGGACCAGTTAATGTCTTGTCTATTTCTAGAAAAAAATATGCACTGGTGATGGTGGATGACTACTCAAGGTATACATGGGTAGAATTTATGAATTCAAAGGATGAAACTCCACATATCATTATAGAGCACATAAAGAAAGTTGAAAAGCAGGCTGAAGATCAAAATTGTGTAAAAAGATTGAGAAGTGAAAAAGGCACAGAATTTAGGAATGTAACATTGAGTGAATACTGCAAAGACAAAGGCATTTTTCAAGAATTTTCAGCGGAAAGTACACCTCAACAAAATGGTGTTCTTGAGAGGAAAAATAGAACCCTAGTTGAAGCAGAAAGAACAATTCCACAAGATGCCAATCTGCCAATAAGTTTTTGGGAAGAAGCTGTGAACACTGCATGTTATACTCAAACTCAAAACAGATATTTTTTTTGCTAAGTTCAAAACAAATATTTATATCAACAAAAACCTTGGAAAATCACCTTACTCAATTCTATCAAAAAAAACCTATTGTGAAGCATCTGCATGTATTTGGAAGCAAATGCTTTCTGCTCAAAGACAACTCTGAATATATGGGAAAATTTGACTTTAAGGTTTTTGAAGTAATTTTTATGGGATATTCATTGGAGAGAACTGCCTACAGAATTTATATGCTTGAACAGGAGAAAATTATGAAAAGCACAGATGTGACTTTTGATGATGACAAGTGTCCAGGCTTGGAATGCCTTGATGAAAATGAAGCTGAAACTTTGAAGTTTAAAAATCTCAATATTGATAGTGATTCTGAGGATGATGCTGAGATCAACACAGAAAATAGAATGGAGCAAGAAATAACTTGTCATGTGATTCATGTAAATGAAAATTCTAATCAAGAAAGAATTTCATCTGAGTTTGATGGGACAAACTCAGGGGGAGAAGAAGATGGTGGTTCTGCAAGTCATGCCAATAATGAGAACAATTCTAGTCAATAAGATCACACCAGGAAATGGGATAAAAGTCACACTAGAGATGCAATAATTGGTGATCTCAATGTTGAAATGAGAACTAAAAGTGCTATTGTAAATAAATTCCTACATGCATGTTTTTTATCTCAAATTAAGCCAAAGAAAAATAAAGAGGCATTGCTTGATTCTGAATGCATAACTGCCATGCAGGAAGATTTAATCAGTTTGAGAGAAATAAAGTTTGGGAATTATTTCCTGCACCAAAAAACAGAAGCATTATTGGAACAAAATGGGTGTATAGGAACAAGATGGATGAAAATGGAATTGTGATAAAAAAATAAAGTAAGACCGGTTACTAAAGGTTACTCACAAAAAAAGGATGAAACTTTTGCTCCAGTTATAAGACTTGAAGCAATAAGAATCTTCCTTGCATTTTTTCACACTCAAATTTTAAGGTGTATCAAATGGATGTGAAAAGTGCATTCCTCAATGGTGAATTGGAAGAGGAAGTTTATATGCAACAACCATCTAGCTTAAAAGATCCAGAATTTTCAGACGTTGTTTATAAATTGTTCAAAGCTCTATATGGTTTAAAGAAAGCACCTAGAGCATGGTATGACACACTATCAGAATTCTTGATCAAACAAGGATTTACCAGAGGGATAATTGATAATATTTTATTCTACAAAAAGCATGATGATGATATTATCATAGTTCAAATCTATGTGGATGATATCATTTTTGGTTCTACTAATGAGAAGTTATGTCAAATATTTTCAAGACTCATGCAGAGTGAAAATTAGATGAGCATGATGGGAGTGCTCAGTTACTGATAAGTGGATTTTATATCCACTTGGAATGCTTTATTACAAGCTTAAATTGGTGTTTTGGACTCAAGTTGTTGGTATTTTGATGTGTTTTTGTGTTAATGCATTTCAGGTATCAGTTAAATGAAGAAAAGAGCTTTTAAAGGAAATATGATGAAAAGTGATCAGAATTGGAAGCCAAGGCCATTGTCAAGTTGTAGAGAATCTCAATAGCTTCGCGTGGGCAGTTGAATCGCCTAATTCTGACGAGTAGAACTCAAGTTATGGCCAAAACAAGATTCATCAGAATATTTTTCCCAGTCAGTAGCTGAGCGCCCGCTCAGCAGAGCTGAGCGCCCGCTCAGAGAGCTGAGCGGCCGCTCAGGAGGCGGCTGGTCGCTGATTTCGCTGAAAAAGCCTTTTTTGAGTAGAATTTGACGATTTTAAGGGTCCAGGTCCACTAGGGGCGTATATATACTTAAAAAAAGGGTTTTCATCATCCGGGAAGATTGGGATACCAAGGAGAAGGCCTAGAAGCACAGAACAACTCCGAAAAAGAAGATCTTATTTTCAACTTGTGATTCTTTGAATTAGTTGTAACTTTGGATGCTCGTTTTCGTTCTTGTTGAACCTAGATCTCGTTTATTCGTACTTTGATTATTATTTAGTTTATTAAGACCTTGTTTATACCATGCTTTCATTGGAACCCATGGTGATGATGAGTTCGATTATGGGCTAATCGTTGTCATGGGATTCTAGCGGATTTATTTATGGATTTCAATAGTTAATTGTTTCGATATCTTGGTGTGTGGTGATTGATTGATATCCTAGTATTGGTTGTGCTTATTCGTCTTATGTGTGTAGCTAACACATAAGATAGCGTGTTAATCTTTATTGAAGCGACAGTGAATATAGAGGTTTAGAACTTGCCATGCTAGCATAGGTTCTTGTATGTGTATACATGATTCGTAGGTAACTCTAACCGTTTTACTTGCCCTATGTAATCAAGATAGATAACTTGTTCTTAAACCGTTATGTTGTCAAATTCTATAGACATATAGGGTCTCAATATAATTGGTGTCTATTCAGCTTCTATCTCTTTTGTGGATGTTTGGTAGAATGGTACTCGTGTAACGAAAGTTGGCGTTTATCAGTTTCGTGTTATCTGATTAGTGTCATCACCATCACATGCTAAGGTTAAGAACAATAAGGCTATTGAATGAAGTATTTAATGAAGTTAGGATCCCATGTTTATCATATATATTAATTTAACCTCAATTCTCTTAGTTAATGTTATTTAGTATAATCTCTTAGTTTAATAAAAACCCAATTTGTTATTTGTCTTAGCATTGAGCGATAACCATACATTGTTGCATAGGTGCATAAATTGAACTTAACCTAAACCAGTCTCTGTGGGAACGAATCTGATTTATATCTTATACTACTTGCGAACGCGTATACTTGCGTGAATATTAGCGCGTGTTTTCGTCCTAACAAGTTTTTGGCGCCGCTGCCGGGGACTCGGTGTTAATTTTTAGTTTATGTGCTTGTCATCAGTGGTCGTTAAAGTTCACTGACTCGGATTCTTTTACTTTCACGGTTTATTTGTTTGTGTTTCAGGTACTCATTACAATGGGAGATCCAGCAGCACGAACGAAAGCCTTGATGGATTTTTCTCAACCCAAGATCAATGACATTCAATCTAGCATTGTCCGGCCAGCTATCACAGCTAATACTTTTGAGATCAAGCCTGGCATAATTCAATGGGTACAGACTTCAGTCCAGTTTGGGGGTTCTCCAATGGAAGATCCCAATACGCACATTAGGGATTTCATTGAGATCTGCGACACCTTCAAGTTCAACGGTGTTTCCGAAGATGCTGTGAAGCTGAGACTATTCCCATTCTCTTTGAGGGACAAGGCTAAGAGCTGGTTACACTCTCTACCAGCTGGTTCGATTACTACTTGGGAAGATCTTGCTCAGAAGTTTCTTACTAAATTCTTCCCTATGGCGAAGACAGCTGCACTCAGGAATGCTATTACTCAATTTGCGCAGCAAACGGGAGAATCGCTAAGTAAAGCTTGGGAGCGCTACAAGGAGATGCTTAGGAAGTGTCCTCATCATGGAATTCCTGATTGGATGATCATCACTTGTTTTTATAATGGGTTGGGAGCACAGTCCAGACCCATGCTCGATGCAGCATCAGGCGGAGCATTATGGGCAAAGAGCTATAAGGAAGCTTATGATCTAATTGAACTGATGGCTGCTAATGAATATCAGTATCCAACCCAGAGATATCCACAGGGCAAGGTAGCAGGAGTTCTTGAAGTGGATACAGCTACAGCTATCACTGCTCAACTAAAGGCGTTGTCTATGAAGATCGATTCTCTGGCTAACTATGGTGTTAAGCAGATAATTAGTGTTTGTGAGCTGTGTGCAGGTCCGCATGCGACAGAGCAATGTGTTATATCTAGCGACTCAGCTCAGTTTGTGAGCAACTTTCCGAGATCGCAATAACCAGTTCCAGACACTTATCATCCTGACAACTGGAATCATCCTAACTTCAGCTGGAGCAACAATCAGAATGTGATGCAACAGCTGTTCCAGCCGTTTGGAAATAAGCTGTTCAACTCTCTTGGTTTTCAGTAACAACTCCAACTTCAACAACAAACTCATGATGCAGGTCTATCTTCGATGAAAAATCTGAATTAGAGGAGTTGAGGCTTATGTACAAAAACCAGGCTCTTATATGCCAAAGCCAAGCTGTTTCTATCAAGACTCTGGAGAACCAAATAGGGCAAATTGCTAATGCCTTATTGAATCGACCACCAGGAACGCTTCCTAGTGATACAGAAGCCAATCCAGGAAAGTGGGGAGTTGAAGAACATGTGAACGCCATCACCTTAAGGTCTGGAAAGGTCGCAAGCCCCCAAATTCAGCAAGACGAAGAGCCTGAAAAATCTCAAGATTCAGAAAATGCAGTTGTGGCTGAAGAAGATGTGCAGAAGGAAGTAGAGGTGGAACCAAGGAAGACTACTGTGGAACATACTCCTCCTGAGGGTAATACAGGGGAGAAACAGATCTATCCTCCACCTCCTTTTCCAAAGAGGCTGCAGAAGAAAAATCCGGATAAGCAGTTTGAGAAGTTTCTGGAGGTGTTCAAGAAACTTCATATCAACATACCTTTCGCTGAAGCTCTTGAACAGATGCCTAGCTATGCGAGGTTTATGAAAGGTATTCTCTCTTGAAAAGTGAAGCTCGATGACTTAGAGACCGTTGCTCTAACGGAGGAATGCAGTGTTGTGCTGCAACAGAAGTTGCCTCCGAAGCTTAAAGATCCTGGAAGCTTCACTATTCCTTGCACCATCGGAAACTTGTCGTTCGACAAGTGTTTATGTGATTTAGGAGCTAGCATCAATCTGATGCCCTTATCTATCTTCAAGAAGCTTGGTCTGCCTGAGCCGAAACCAACATACATGTCATTGCAACTAGCTGACCGTTCCATCGCTTATCCACGAGGTATAGTGGAGGATGTCTTGGTCAAGGTGGATAAACTCTTCTTCCCTGCTGACTTTGTAATTCTTGATTTCGAGGAAGATAAGAAGATTCCCATTATCTTGGGAAGACCATTCTTGGCTACAGGCCGAACTATGATCGATGTGCAAAAAGGAGAGCTTACGATGAAGGTTCATGATCAGAAGGTCACTTTCAATGTGTTCAAGGAAATAAAATTACCCACATCTAAAGAGGAGTGCTTTAAAGTAGAGCAAATTCAGGTTTTGAATGCACCTCTGTGGAAGAGGAAGTTGGATGTGCCATTCGATTCTCTTGGGTTAGCAGAGCTGAAAATTTCTCAGGATCGTCTCGAGTCGTCTATTGAAGATGCTCCTACACTTGAGCTCAACCCACTACCAAATCACTTGAGTTATTCATTCTTAGGTGCACCCCCTGACAAGGGGTTGGGATATATCTTTGATGATGTAGAGGGTAGCCGAACGGATCCTCCAGTGCCTATAGAGGGTTCTTCTCATGTGCAGCAGGTAGTTGATAGGACTGGTGTTGGTGACGAGCAGTACAGGCGAGTAATTAGGCGTATGAAGGCCATGCACGACATTCACCGTCATTTTGCTGAAGATTTGACACACGCTTTCGGTACTAGTTTCCGAGACACTAGTGGCGAGGTTGATTGGCCACCTGATCCTCCACCCGATGAGGGTGAATCTCCCGCTAATTAGGTATGCCTGAAATCCTTATTATTGCCTTCAATGAGGACATTGAAAATTTTAAGTTTGGGGGTGATAATGTAAGGATTAGTAGTGTGTGTCCATATAGATTCATATAGATTTATGTTGCATGTTTAGTTGTAGTTCATTCATATTTTTGCATGATTGTTCATGTAGGACATATTTGTTTGTTTTTATGTAATTTAATATAGTTGCATTTGCATGCATATTTAGCATGATCCCTTAAGATGAACTATGATATTGGATAAGTTGATGTTGATTTGAGTGTGGTGATGAGGAATAGAGGGATGTTTAAGTCTTAATGAATTGATTTGCATGCCAGAAATAAATATTTTCATAAAGTCTTATAGGGTTGCTTTTGATCTAGATCATGATCATACTTGTTTGTTGTTGAGATTTAATCACTTGGTTATATTTAGAATTTGTGATATTCTCGTAATGACGTAAAAACACTGATTTTTTTTTATCTGGAGAAAAACTTGGATTTCATTGCTAGTTGTTGTAAGGCTAGGCGTCAAATGGCTAGTAGCCGGCTCATATTTTTATGAGTAGTCTAGGGTTGAATGAGATGGAGCGAAACGCACTCATTCAGAAATTGTTGAAAAAAAAGGAAAAAAAAGAAGAAAAAAACAGAAAAAAAAGAAAGAAAAAAAGTATGTGTTTATGCACAATTAATCAAGAGTGAGCTCTTTAATACTCGAGTTATTAAGTTCTAGGGGACTTTGTGCCTAGTGACCTAAGGCTTTTATAGTCTGGGATCCGCTAACCTAACGCTCGCTACATGGGTATTATTGTATAAGTCTTTTGGGACCTCATTCATTGCACGATCAAATAAGCATCTTTGCTATGTGTTCAATAATAGTGTGAATCCTTGTATAACTCTAGTAGAAAGGAGGTGTTGTGAGTCATAATGCGTTTATTGTCTATTATGTTTATAAACTTTTGATTGTTTCAATGATAGATAAGTTAGGGTTATTGATCTAGTATCGAGAGTATATCTGTTAAGCATCCACACACGCATGTTTCTGGTTTGTGAATTAGTTTGTGGGATTTATTCAAACTCTGTTTCAAGTTATTGCATTCTTAGAGGCATTGGCTTATTCATTTGGTTATGGTTATTCTGAGGGGATCGATTGCATTATCATTTAGTTGCATTCACGTAGTTGCATTCATGCATTAGGTTTATTTTGTAGTTTTGAGTCTGTTTATGCTTGAGGACAAGCATCGATTCAAGTTTGGGGGTGTGATAAGTGGATTTTATATCCACTTGGAATGCTTTATTACAAGCTTAAATTGGTGTTTTGGACTCAAGTTGTTGGTATTTTGATGTATTTTTGTGTTAATGCATTTCAGGTATCAGTTAAATGAAGAAAAGAGCTTTTAAAGGAAATATGATGAAAAGTGATCAGAATTGGAAGCCAAGGCCATTGTCAAGTTGTAGAGAATCTCAATAGCTTCGCGTGGGCAGTTGAATCGCCTAATTCTGATGAGTAGAACTCAAGTTATGGCCAAAACAAGATTCATCAGAATATTTTTCCCAGTCAGTAGCTGAGCGCCCGCTCAGCAGAGCTGAGCGGCCGCTCAGGAGGCGGCTGGTCGCTGATTTCGCTGAAAAAGCCTTTTTTGAGTAGAATTTGACGATTTTAAGGGTCCAGGTCCACTAGGGGCGTATATATACTTAAAAAAAAGGGTTTTCATCATCCGGGAAGATTGGGATACCAAGGAGAAGGCCTAGAAGCACAGAACAACTCCGAAAAAGAAGATCTTGTTTTCAACTTGTGATTCTTTGAATTAGTTGTAACTTTGGATGCTCGTTTTCGTTCTTGTTGAACCTAGATCTCGTTTATTCGTACTTTGATTATTATTTAGTTTATTAAGACCTTGTTTATACCATGCTTTCATTGGAACCCATGGTGACGATGAGTTCGATTATGGGCTAATCGTTGTCATGGGATTCTAGCGAATTTATTTATGGATTTCAATAGTTAATTGTTTCGATATCTTGGTGTGTGGTGATTGATTGATATCCTAGTATTGGTTGTGCTTATTCGTCTTATGTGTGTAGCTAACACATAAGATAGCGTGTTAATCTCTATTGAAGCGACAGTGAATATAGAGGTTTAGAACTTGCCATGCTAGCATAGGTTCTTGTATGTGTATACATGATTCGTAGGTAACTCTAACCGTTTTACTTGCCCTATGTAATCAAGATAGATAACTTGTTCTTAAACCGTTATGTTGTCAAATTCTATAGACATATAGGGTCTCAATATAATTGGTGCATATTCAGCTTCTATCTCTTTTGTGGATGTTTGGTAGAATGGTACTCGTGTAACGAAAGTTGGCGTTTATCAGTTTCGTGTTATCTGATTAGTGTCATCACCATCACATGCTAAGGTTAAGAATAATAAGGCTATTGAATGAAGTATTTAATGAAGTTAGGATCCCATGTTTATCATATATATTAATTTAACCTCAATTCTCTTAGTTAATGTTATTTAGTATAATCTCTTAGTTTAATAAAAACCCAATTTGTTATTTGTCTTAGCATTGAGCGATAACCATACATTGTTGCATAGGTGCATAAATTGAACTTAACCTAAACCAGTCTCTGTGGGAACGAATCTGATTTATATCTTATACTACTTGCGAACGCGTATACTTGCATGAATATTAGCGCGTGTTTTCGTCCTAACAGTTACTTCCTTGACCTTCAAGTTAGTCAAAGAAGTGATGGCATCTTTATCAGTCAAACCAAGTATGTCAAGATTTATTGAAGAAGTTTGGAATGGTTGACTGCTCACCTGCATCTACACCAATGTCTACAGCTACCAAATTGGATAAAGATAAGAAAGGAAAAAGTGTAGACATATCTGGCTATAAAGGAATGATTGGATCTTTGTTATACTTAACTGCTAGTAGACCAGACATCATGTTTGCAATATGTTTGTGTGCTAGACTTCAAGAAAATCCCAAAGAATCACATTTGATGGCAGTAAAGAGATTTTTCAGATATTTAAAGGAAACAACAAACTTGGGATTGTAGTATCATAAGGGAACTGGTTTTGAAGCTGTTGGATACACAGATGCAGATTTTGCTGGATGCAAGGTTGACAGGAAGAGTATTAGTGGAAGCTGTCAATTTCTTGGACAAAGACTTGTATCTCTGTACAGTAAAAAATAACAATCTGTGTCAACTTCTACAGCTGAGGCTGAATATATAGATGTAAGAAATTGATGTGCTCAAGTGCTTTGGATTAGAAATCAACTAATGGACTATGGCCTAGTGTTACACAAAATTCCAATTATGTGTGACAATACTAGTACGGTATCTATTGTTGCTAATCTAGTTAATCATTCAAAAACTAAGCACATTGATGTTAGGTACCATTTTATTAGAGAACATGTTGTAAATGGTACTATTGAGATAATTTTTGTTCCAACAGAAAAATAATTAGCTGACATTTTAATTAAACCTTTGGCTGAAGCAACTTTCACTAGACTTGTTAGTGGAATTGGAATGTTAAATTCTTCATCCTAAAGGCAAGAACTCAGCTAATATGTTGCAGCAGATTAATTTCTGATAAATCAAAATTAATTTGATTTAATTGGAAATTAACTAGAATATGATTTATAAATAATTCAGAATTCTCTGTATATTTATTTTTCAAAATTTAAAATTCAACTTGGAATTTTTTCAAATTCTGAGAAAATTGTCTAACTGTTAATTTACATTTTCAATATGTGAAATTAATATAAGACATAACTGAAAAGAACAAAAGTATGTAGAGAACTGATTTCTCGATAAGTCTAAATGACTTCTCGATAAGTCATTTTGAGACTTCTTGATTGAGTTCTCGATAAGTCTTTTTCATGACTTCTTGAAGGACTTCTCGACAAGCTTCATTATGACTTCTCGATAAGTGTTGTAGAGATCTCAACATATATTTATACAATGACTTCTCTATAACTTAGAATTGAGATAATTTAATTCAATAAATTATTTTAGTAAAATATTTTTGATATAAAATTATTCTAATTTTATATTGATTTATTCAAATAAAAATTAGAATAATTCAGTCCAATTAAGATAAACTAGATATTGATTCTACATCTCGATAAGTCACTATCTAGATCTCGATAAGAGTAAGGATAATGACATCTCGACATGAGTTTTGTAATTCACGTGACTTCTCGATAAGTAAATCCCAACCATTTATTTCTACTTCTCGACAAATCACTTCCCTTTTCTATAAATACCCAGACATCTTGACATAACCCCTCTTTACGCTTTCGAGACCTCAATTGACCTAGCATTTGTAAATCTTCACCGTTCTCTGTCATTTCAAGTTCTTTCCCTCTCAAATTTCTTACCCATTTAAACTCAAACACTTACAATGGATACAAATAATGTTAGAGCTGATATCCCAAAGGAGGGTACCAACTACCTAGCTTTCACTGATGCTAACCAAGCTCCTGATAGTTTCAAGAGTTTTGTTAAGTTTGTATCTGAGTCTAATCTTTCTAGTGCCTTGACTTCTAATCATACCCTGTACTTGGACGTCATGAATGAGTTTTGGAACACAATTATGGTCAACACTATTGTGCATGAGAATCAAGCAGTGTCATTAGTGGTAAACTGTTCAATTTAGGGAAAGCAGGTGGAATTTGATGCCAACGATGTCAATAAAGCATTGGGCATTTCTACAGACAGCATGGTGGAGGTACCAACTCAACAGGAAATAGTTGAGTTTATGGATTTCATAAACTAACGTGAGAAGATCAACCTTGCCATAAGCATCTTAGGAGGGAATGGTCTTTTCTGTTTGATTCAATTGTTAGAGCTTTCACCTGCTGGAAGACTGGGTATGACAATATATCAAGTATGGTCCAAAAGCTAGTGTTCTCCATGGCTCACAAGAAGCACATTAATATGGGGCTATTGATCCTGGAAGAACTCAACACTAGTCTCACAATTCCATTGGCCGACAAAGGTAAGGAAATTTACTTTCTTAGGTTTATTATGTCTACTTTAAATTATAAAGTTGAAGACATACATTTACTTGATGGTATTGATAGAACTAAAATAGGCAATTGTAAGCAAGTGTCCAAAATTTTATTTGGGTCACTAATTACCAATAATAAGGTGCAGGTAGGTCTAGATCTCACTAACTTTATGTTGGAGATATTTAGAACCTATCCCTGACCTATGCCCGACATGAGGTCTATTGCCATACCTAGTACAGTTATGGCTCATGTACCTGTGAAAGTACAAACACAGGATAACCAAAGGGGCCTTTCACAGCTGAGACCACTTCTTCTTTACCATTAGAATCTAGGAAACCGACCACTTTATCCTCTCAACAGGGTGGAGTGAGTAAAAAGAAGAGAAAGAATGCACCCTTGACTGTAATTTCTGAGAGCAGTGAGGAAAGAACAAAACTAGAGCCTAACCTGGTCAGAAAGCCAAAGAAGACAAAGAAAATTGAGTTCACCACTCAAGTAACCAACTCTGCATCTTCCTGAACAGATGCAGTTATAATAGAGGGTAATAAACAGACTCTAAAGGCATCTTCTCAATAAGGTGTCTCTATTGAATCAAGCATTCTCCCAAATATAAGAGTCTGCACCCCAACTTGAGCACTCTTAGTTGGTGAAAAAAGAAATGTGGTTGGCACACACAAAGAGAGCACATCTTTTGAAACTCCCTCATTTACTCAGGGGGAGTTGCCAACACTCAATTCTGATCTCACAAATCTTATTTCCTAAATTTCTTCTTCTTACAATGAAAAACTTGAATCTTCATCTCAAGTTTTGCCAAAATCAAGTGATATGGTTCAAAAAACTAATGTCACCACCCAGACACCACATTCAGTTGGTGAGAGGCTACATGATGGGATAGACCTTGATGACACTAACACAAAAATATGGGTTTCATCAGTTTTAACTAAAAACCCTGTGCAAGATACTCTAGCACCTTCATGTGCCCAACATCTTAACAGATTGACAGGTTTTAGGGTAGTCCTCTTGTGGGAGAGATATCTAAATCCTCTCCAATTCAATTGGAGGTTCCTCTAGCAGGGAAAACTCCCCTTAAAACCCTGGCTGAGATTGCATTGTCAATTGAAGCTGGGAGTACGATTGCCAATGATCTAGCTATTGGGGAGGCAAGTATAGCACATTCAAGTGACAGTTATTTGCAAGAAGAACAAGGGTTTGATACCATGGTACATGACAGTAACCAGGTCAAACCCCTCAAATTCAAATGGAGGTTCCCATTATTGGTGAACAACATACTGTCACAACCGTAGTTCCAACTGTGAGTACAATTGTGACTTCTATCACAGGTGATGTTCCTACCTCCCCTCTACCTCAAACACATCTCATCAAACACCAAACCTAAACACTTCAAATCAAGCATCCTTTTCAAGCACCCAACATCAACCCTCACACTTAATATCTCAATGGCTACAGGATGCAAAGACACAACCAATTACAATGAATGATCTCTCGTTAGACCAAGTGGCTGGACTAGAAAACATTACCCAAGAACTACTCACGAAAGACATGTTTAATCAGGATTATCAAGCCATCTTACTGTCATACAAGGAATAAGTTGAAGCTTAACAGACCAAGATAGCTGATGAAGCTGAGCATGATGGGAATTTTGATGTCTGGCTGTTTAAATATTTTAGTGTTGACATGGATGAGGCCTTGGCTAGATTCAGGGAGGAATATATCACTATTTTGAGTAGCAGTAGCAAGGTCCTCACTTCACAGGAGGTGTATGATGCTATTACAGAGGTCTACAAGGCACATCTAAAAGCTTTCCATTTTATTGGTAAAGCATTGGAAAAGACTCTGGGTATCCATCAAGAAAAGATTAGGAAGTTGTTTATGGACAAAATTGATGCAATTCTGCCATCTCAGATTGAGATCGAGAACAAATTCAACAAGTTTGCAGAAAATATGGAAAATTTCACTTTGACTGGTGTAGAGACCAACATCAAGAATCTAAGGCAATCATTTATTGCCTTACATGAGGTTGTCCAACAGCAAATTACAAGCAATAATGACACATATGTCAAGTTGGAGTAACTTCATCATGCAAGATATGAGCCTCCAGCATTATCGATTGAGGAAATCAAGAACTCAGTTCATGCCACCTTTGGTACCTCTCTCTCTCTCATAAATCACAATATATACCATCCACATCCACTAATCTGCAAATTCAGTCTCTACAAGCTCAAGTCTCATCTCTTCAAGCTTCAAATGATTCTCTCTCAGCTCAAGTCAGTGCTCTCACTACTCTGGTTCAGTCTCAACAACGGGACATTAAGTCCTTGGTAGATTCCCATAAAAATCTCCAAATACAAAATTCAGTTTCTTTGGGAGCTATCATGGGAGCCTTAAATGTACCTCTTCCAGAAATAACTCACTCAATAAGATCCCAGATCCCTCTACCTTCAATCAGTATGCCTGCTAACCAGACTAAGGGGGAGATGGTGACCAAGCCAAAATCTACAAGCCAAAGCCAAACCACTCAAAACACACATAATATTGGTAAAGACAGACTCCAGTTGGCTACAGAAGGACCTTGCTTTGACAAGGAGTTCAATAAATTGCTTACAATACTGAGAGTTTCTCTGAACAATAACTACATCACATACAAAAGGTCTTTGGTTAAAAATATAAACTTTCTGAGAGTGTTGTTAGTGACAAATGGAAATTTCAGAAAAAAGAGAATAGTTTCCAATGTCAATGATTGTGGTGTAGACATGTGCTTACAGGTGTCTCTCTCAAATCTCCAATCCAAGAAAGCATCTGAGCTAGATGTCATCATTGAGAAAGTCAACAGGGTGATTCTAGAGGACACTCAACTACTTGGAGAGCTTAAAAAGGCACAATTTAATGCATTTCATGAAGCCTATCTTCAACCAAATAAGGGGTGGCCTACATCTGCTCTACAATCAGATAATACAAACAATTCATGATTCCTAAATACTGTGTTGTGGGAAACTTAAGATTAATCATGACATTGGGGATTGACTTGAGGACAAAGAAGATGAAGACTGTTGAAGATGAAGAAATTATCAAGATTCTGAGAGAATATCTGACAAATTTTGAAACTATGCTACCTAAAACTCAAATCAACACTAGAGATGACTTGGATGATGATGAGCAGAAGAAAGATGATCAAAAACCTTCTAGCTCAAATCCTAGTCAGTCTAGTAAAGCATCTAGTAGCAAGGTGTTTGACAAGAAGAAAGAGAAAGAAGAGAAGAATGAGAGGGATGACAATAAGGGAAGGAGAAAAGATGGACAAGAAGGAACAAGACAGAAGAAAGTCCAAGAAATCCAAATCACTCAAAATAAAACCCTCAAACCTAGCCAATCAAACACTCAGCAAACTCCAACCTCAAAGCCTAAGTACCTTTATAAACAAACTACATATTCCTTACTCAAAATACCAGTCACGTCAAGTTATGTCTCTTTATAGAAAATCTTAAACCTACCTTCATTCAAGCCTCCAATCAAGACTTACTTCAAGATTGTTGGGAGAAAGCCAAAGAAAATTCAAGCTAATACTGGTGTTATCTGGAACTGCTTTAATCAAGCCGATTTTCTACCTTTAAATGGGAGCATAACAAATGATGACTAGCACCAACAACTAGTTGAGGAGATAGTCAAAGTTTGGTTGTCTCTCTGGGAGAAGTCAGAATTTACTACTAGGAGGGCTCCTTCATTGTGCTTAGCAGAGAAGTAATGGAAACATTTTCAAACACAGAATTGAAGAGAGTGATAAGCTTGATGAAGGATAAGGACTTTAGCACAAGAATGTGGAAGGATGTGATGTCTGAAAGGTTGAGAGAAAGGGATTTAAAGCATGATAGGATAAAGGCTGAAAGGAAGGAAAGGGAAAAACAATATGCCAAGGAGATTGAGATGTTTGAACAGAGATCCAATGAACTCAAGGAAAGGGGATTGAGTAGAATTTCTAAAGATGAACATTTTTGGAATATTACAGTTGGGAGATTTACAAGATTCAGGGTTAATTATCTCAACAATTACTCATTAGAAGAATGGCTCAAACTGGTGGAAGCCTTAAGAGGGACATAAATTTTTGAAGAACTACAAGTGCTAGTAAATTTTAAGGACCTCATTAGGAGAGAACCAGGTTTTGAGAAATTCACCTGATATTTGTAATTGTTAAACAGGTGTAATTGATCAATGTATAAATAGTGTATTTCTTATTTAATATGTCAATTTATTGTATTAGATTTTAGCTTCAGGTTAGTCTTGTTATCATGAATGAATTTGTGGTAAGCAATCTTCTCATAAATTGGGGGAGATTGTTGCGCAAGACATGCCTGTATAATAACAAGACTAGGTCATATTGACAACCCTAAGATTAAGTTGTATTATAATCAATTTTTTTATTCAGTAATTGTATTCCTTGAGTTTGTAAAAGTTTTTAGTAGATTAAACTGGAGAATTTTTCTGTGAACAGTTTCAAGCTAAGGAATAAACTCTAGAAGAAGATTAAGTCATGATCATGCCTCAGAGAAAAGATGTAGAAGCTTGGAGTTGAATAGTGATGTTCTAGGAAAAATGTTCTAAGTCAAGATATCGACAAGTCACAGATAAAGGTATATCGAGAAGTTATTCGAGAAGTCCAAAATGACTTGTAGAGAAGTCCAAAATTGACTTATAGAGAAGTCTCAGAGATATCGACAAGTCAAATGAAGATGTGGAGAACTGGAGATATCGACAAGTCATTTCTGCATGTAGAGATCTCAGAGATTTCGACAAGTCAAATGAAGATATAGAGAATTGGAGATATTGACAAGTTAATTTCTCATATAGAGATCTCAGATATATCGATAAGTCAAATTGTGTATATAGAGATCTCAATGATATCGACAAGTCATTTCTACATGTAGAGATCTCAGAGATATCGACAAGTCATTTCACATATAAAGAACTAGAGACTTCGACAAGTCAAATATACCTATAGAGAACTTAGAGATATCGATAAGTCATTATACTTATCGATATGTCACTTCTCTATAGAATAATTGGAGATCTCGACATACTATCTCAAATTCAGAATACAGACAAGTTCAAAATTCAAGATTATCTATCAACAAACAATTCATTCACTAAATTGGAAAGTCTACAAAAGCAGCTTGAAGAATACAAGATCAAGGGCCAAAATTCACTGGACAAAGGGTGGTCTCAGACCTGTAAGATTCTGCACATATTTGCTAACACCAGAAAAGGAAATAGACAAGGTTTCTTTAGAAATTAGTTTAGTACATTTTGGTGAAATTTTTATAAACCTGTGTTGCTAGTCCATAAAGCATGCACTGGTCCTTAGTTCAGAAGTAACAAACAGATCTAGATTTTCTTGTATTCTCTCAAGAAAGAAGCAGGGTTTTTATTTTCTTAAGAACACATATTTGTAGCACGATAAATTTGAATAATACAATTAAGTGAGTTTTTGATATATAGTGTTTGTGTGAATTCTGTTAAACATAATATCTGCATTTCTTAACTGCTTTGTTCAAACCATGATCCATAAAGCTTAAAACCAGGAAAAATTCAAGAAACACATTTACCCCCATATGTTACATTTCATAGCATTCAATATCTAACAGATCAATAATATATGATTATGTTTAGTCTCCTATTAACTTCATTTTATCCTAAATCAATAGTTTACATTATATTGTTTTAACACAAGACTAATTACACCGATAAAATTCAACTAATTATTTCTAGTTTGATTAGTTCAATATGATAATTTTATTTTAACTCTGGACAAATAGGATATATGATTTTGTTTTAGGTAGTCGAATTATGTTTTTTATTGTGAAAAGTCAAACTATATTTTAATAAATTAACTTTTGATATTTATATAATAATTAAATTATTTGTTATAGTAAATATTTTATAGAAATTATTTAAATAAAAAATAAATTTGTAGAATAAGTTGACTTCGGTATCAATTTGGAAATTTGTAGAAGACTTGACTTTAATATCAAATATAATAATATAGAGTTTAATATGAATTAAAATTTAAATTGATAAAGTAAGTTGATTTCAATATCAATTAGAATTAGATTGACCGACCAACCAACCAAAATTTTAATATTTCGTCTATTATAATATAATATATATAGATAGATATATAGATGTATATATGATTCCATTTAAATAAAACCATATAAATATGTGATATATAAGAATTAAAAAACAGGTAAAATAATATATATAGAATTATAAGTCATATAAAAATTAAAAAGGAATATAAATATACATTTAAAATTACAATGAGATTCAAAGAATGGTGAAACCAAAAGTTCGATGAAACCGAAGTACCACTTAAAAGAGGATTTCACTTATTAATAAATGTTGTTAAAGCTTGATGCTCCTAATTACGTACTCAAGTAACTCAAGTGAGTATAAAGAATTTTTTAATATAAATGCATGAGGGGTATTATTATAATTATAGAATTTATTTATAAAATTATAACTTTGCCATTAAAAATATACTATGTACTCAGATAAGTCTTCAAGTATGTACTTAGGGGCATTTTTCTCTTAATAATTTGTATATTTCAAAAAACTAACAGGTAAATCGGTGATTTATCGGTAAATCGGAGATTTATTCGAAAAGGTAAACCAGATGAAAATAAGATTAATTTTAGAACTAGTCTGATTTTTAATATATTGACCTATTTATATTTAAATATATCATTTAAAAATAACTCATAGTTCAATAAATCAAATTTAAAAAATCAAATCGATCAAATATTTGTGTTAAGGATGAACTTGGAATTTATAGGCGATATTAATACATGTCATCTTCATGGTAACCCCTTAAACAACATTATAGGATTTAAAACATAAAAAACTTTGTTTATATAATCAATTTTTTTTCTTTTCATAGTTGATTTTGACAAAGATGAATTATGACAAACATGTTGATCCTTGGCCATTTTGTTAGATTTTTCTTGTCAAAAATCAGCAAAATAGCACAACTATGCCTAAAATGTCAAATGTCATGGAGATGCTCAAAAGTAATATTTATAATGCCTTCATTCTGTGAGAAGTATAAAATTGGGCTCCCGGACCTTTTTGGCATATTTCAACACAAAGTTCAGTTATTTGGCACAGAACGCCACTTCTTCCGGGATTCACCCCAGAGGCCTAGAAAAAGTGGTGTTCTGCGGTTTTTTTATTTTTTTTATTATTCTTCTTTTCCTTCCCGGATTTACTTGCACTTGTGTGTAAACTTTTGTAAGTGTAAAATATTAAATAGAGACATATTTTTGAGCCCTAATAATAAATTGTTAAAAAATTATTTTGGTGTAATTTTTTTATTGGGAGTCATGAAAACCTATTTTTAGTACGTAATTTTTGTTTTTAATAAAAAATAGTATACATATGACTTTCGTGGGTTCAAAAAGGGTACCTTGTGTATCGGCAACAAATTTTTTTATGAAAACACAATTGCACGGATTTTTCAAAACTAGTTGCAAATTTTTTTTAATCCAAAACAATAACATCAATTATATAAGCGAATATAATATTCTTAACTTTTACTAAAAGTAACAAGATAAAATCGAATTGTCAACTTTTAAAAGTCCGAATCTTCAGCCAAATATGAAAAGTTAAAATAAGTATTGTGTTTATGTTGGGTTTCGAGCACATAAACGCAATGGAAACAGTAATTAAAAATATAAAAAATCAGAATTTTCGAAACCCACCGCAGGATCCATGCGAAAAACATATATTTAATTCGTAGATCAGATTGTTTACCTTAAGAAGCTTTACCAGTTGGTTGACTAATGGAGATCCAAAGCTTGTTCAATCACCACGCATCCCGCTCTCGCGATCTACGCTCTATCGGTATCCGCACGAATGCTTGAACTCAAGGATTAGATGTGTACTAGCACAAACCCGTTTTTTCTTGCTCTCTCCATATTCTCTCTTGGTGGCTAGGGTTTTAGTAAAAGTATTGCTTGCAAAATCAGCCACACAAGAGATATTATATAGAGAGTAGAAAAACGAATTATAACTCTTAACTAATTAAGAGTTATTATTAATTCGAAATTCCTATTTGTATTATAATTAAGTCTCACTTAATTATTTAACAAATAAATTTCATAATTAATTATAGTAAATTCGAATATCAATATTTATCTAATTCGAATTACTTTAATATAATTTAAATCGAATTTAAATTAAATAATCCTTCAAGCATTCTTAGTGTGTGACCCTATAGGTTATTATTACGTTGGCAACAAATTTTAAATCTAATTTAAAATCGTAAACAATGAGCGGCATCTAGAAATACATCATTGCTACCCAAGTAATAATAATTGAATCGGTGATCGGTTAAACCTTTCGTGAATAATGTACAATGTAATATAATCCCTTTAACCAAATATTATAGATTAAACTAGAGGCATGTAATGTGTCATCCTCATCATAGTTTAATCCAAGTTTCCTTGATCAATAAGTAAACTATCATATCAAATCAACATTTGAGCGTGGCCATGCATTTTATAGTCTAGCTCACACAAGAGGCCAATAATATCACTCCCAAAATAGGAGGGTTAAATCCCATCTAGATCATTCATATTTCTCATACGATTCATGATATACCCAATGTCCACTTTTATCATTACCCTGTCAAGGATAACTTTTAATGGAATCAATGTATATTAATTCTCGTATAGAAATATAATGACTTCAGGTCTAAGGACCATTACATCATTATCACTGTGAGAATTACTTATGACACAACAGACATGTAGAATCTCACATCGGGTCTGTCCAGCACCATGTACATATACATATGCCCGTGTCTTTGACTTTAGTATCACTATACCTATGATCAATGCTATGTGATCATCAGTCAACAAACACACTAGTCTTTATGCATTATTATTATCCCTTAGTTATAATACTCGACTAGGGACCTTTAGGAATATTGATACTATTCTCATAATCTCATTTCTAAGTCACGTACTTAGAGATATAGAATTACATATCATATTTCAAGGACATTTATTAATCTGACATTTATATCGTAGTAAATTAAGAATTAATAAATTATAAAGGGAATAATCGATAGAACATAAACATTAATAATCCTAATGTCTTAAAATAAAACATCATAGTGTTGTCTCTAGGGCACAAACACTAACAATCTCTCATTTGCACTAGAGCCAATCACCCATGTATCTAATACTCATGGAACTAGTATGACCATCGTGCTTCTGCTACGACAAAGCCTTAGTCAGTGGGTCTGCAACATTATCACTACTATGCACTTTATATTTATATCTCTTTGATCATTAATCTCATTAATAAGGTGATATCGCTTAAGGACATGCCTAAATAGTCTCCTTGGCTATTTCAAAAGTATCAATATATTCGGTTTCCATTATAGAATCACCAAAGTTCTTGCCATGAACCATTCCAGCTAACATAACTTATATTTAGACAAAACACAAACCAGACATAAACACATAATCATCCTTGTATATCCAGAAATTAGGTTAAGAAACTAGTATCAGTGTACCCCTTTACAACCAGTTCCCTATCTTCTCCATACACCAAAAATAAATCTTTAATCCTCTTTAAGTACTTAAGAATATTCTTGAAAACTATCCAGTAACCCTCAACTAGATTAGACTGGTATCTGATCGTCATGCTCAAAGCATACGAAACATCAGGATAAATACATATCATTGTACACATTATAGATCCAATTGATGACGCATCTGAACCTTTCTCAAACGGCCCTTATCATCTAATAATTTAGGGGGCAATTATCTTTTGAGATCACTATCCCATGAGACATCGAAACATATCCTTTCTTTATCTCCTGCATCCTAAAATGATGCAATATTTTATCAATGTATGTACTCCGACTAGGTCGATTAATCTCTTCAATCTATCTCTATAGATCTTGATCCTTAATATATAGGTAGCATCGCCTAAGTCTTTCATCAGGAAACTATTTATCAACCAAGTCTTAACAGCCCGTAGAGAAGTTATTCCATTCCTTATTTTTTATATGTCATCTACATATAATACTAGGAATGTCACATGGCTCTCACTAACCTTCTTGTAAACACATGGTTCATCTTCATTTTGAATAAATCCAAACTCTTTGACCGTTTCATCAAAATGAATAGTTATTCCCCTTGAGGCTTGCTTCAATCTATATATGGATAGAAGCAACTTACAAACTATCTTAACAAACTTTGGATCAACAAAACCCTCAGGTTGTATCACATATACATCTTGTTCAAGGCTCCCATATAAGAAAGCAGTTTTGACATCCATTTGCCAAATCTCATAGTCAAAGTAAGCAACCATTGCTAACAAAATCCTGATGGACTTGACCATAGTAACCGGTGAAAAAGTCTCATCATAGTCTGTACCATGAATTTATTTGAAACTTTATGCCACTAGTCGCGTCTTATAGGTCTGTACTTTACCATCCATGTCAGTTTTCTTCTTGAAAACCCATGTGCACCCTATAGTTTTACCCCTTCAAGTGGATCAACTAAAGTCAGTACTTTATTTTGATACATGGATTCCATCTCGGATTTCATGGCCTATAGCCTTCTCTCGGAGTCTGAACTGTTCATAGCATCTTGGTAGGTGAGAGGCTTATCATTATTTGTAAGCATCACATCACCATCTTGAGTTAAAATAAATTCATAATTTCTCCCGGGCTCATGGTGAATCCTACTAGATCTACGAATAACCTATGTTTATTGGACATAATTACTTTCAACATTTTGATGTACATCATAATCTTATTCCAACACTGGTTCAATGTTATCATGTGGTTCTCGATCTTCATCGAGATGTATTATCCTCCCACTGATTTTCTTAGAAAGTAGTTCTCCCTCAAGAAATACAGCGGCCCGAGCAACAAACACTTTGTTCTCGGAAGGATTATAAAAACTATACCCTAGTCTCACTTGGGTATCCCATAAAATAGCAACTATCTAATTTTGGTCCAAGCTTGTCAGAGGCTAAACGTTTTACAAACGCTTCACGTCCCCAAATTTTCATAAATGGCATGCTATGACATTTATCAGTCCATATCTCATATGGAATCTTTTGAACCGCTTTAGTCGGAATTTGGTTAAGTGTATATGCAGCTGTTTCCAGAGCATAACACCAGAAACTGAATGGAAGATCCATTTGACTCATCATCGATCGCACTATGTCCAACAAGGTACGATTTCTCCTCTCAGAATCTCTATTCCATTGAGGTGTTCCAGAAGGAGTAAGTTATGATACAATATCACACTCCTTCAACAAACTCTTGAAATTGAGGTTTAAGTATTCTCCTCCACGATCTGATCGTAAAACTTTTATACTTTTCCCTTGTTTTCTTTTCTACTTCGGCCTTATATTATTTGAACATTTCAAAAGAATCGGATTTGTTCTTCATAAGAACCACATATCCATATCTACTGAAATCATCTGTAAATGTTATGAAGTAGTATAAGCCCCCCCCCTTGCCATCATACGCATTCGACCACATACATCATTATGTATAAGTCATAATCGTTCGGTGGCCCTTTCACCTGATCAGGTAAAAGAAGCTTTAGTCATTTTGCCAATGAGACAAAGTTCGCATCTTCCGTTTGATTCAAAATCAAACTTATCCAAGTATTCATCTATATATAACTCAGAAATGTGTTTCTCATTAATATGGCTTAACGACAATGCTAGAGGTAATGTTTGATTTGAGTCAACTTAGAACATATAAATTGTTAACTAATTGTGCAACATTATAAGCCTTATCATTAAAATAGAATAAAAAACTATTGTTTATTTAATTAAAATGAAAACCTTTCTTGTCCTTACAAGAAATTGATTTAATGTATCCCCTAAAGGCAGGCACGTAATAACAATTTATCAAGTTCTCAATCTCACCTATATGGGCAAAATTAGGTATCGAGTTCCTTTAACTAGAGCAACAACTTTTTGCTCCAATTATAACCCGATACCTTAAGCTTGACCATTGCTAGTCTTCTTCTTTTGATCTTCCAAACAATCTTGACAATTTAACTTCCAATCATCTGGTTATTTCCACAAGAATGACAATCATCTCCTTTAGCAACACCACTATCAAGCTTCAAAAGCCCTTTGGTATTAGACTTTGGTTTGGCATCGAATGAGATAAAATCTTCACCTTGCCTGTCCACTTTCATTTCCCTTTTGCATTCCATGTGTACATCATCAATATGGACATAATTCATGCCTTTACCGTGTTATTTTCAGCAGTTCTAAATATGTTTAACAACTCAGTGAGTGTTCTGTCTATCTCATTCCTTTTGTTCTTAACAAACTAAGAATAGAAGTTGTTCAAAGATTGTTTGATCAAATCAAGCTGAGTCTCTAGACTATTCTTGAAGCCCAAAATATCAAAGTACATACACCTATTATCTTTTGAACATGTGGTCCAACCGGATATCATTCTCCCATTAATACAAAAGTATGGTACCTTATTATTGTCAAATCTTTCTGACGATCATATCCTTCAAGCATCCTTTGAAGGTGCTCAATCATATCATAAGCATCATTATGCTCTTGTTGCTTCTAAAGCTCAGCACTCATAATTACACGCATGAGACACGAAACATCAGTTGCATAATTAATTTGCTTCTCAATTTTGTTCAGCACATGTTTCATTCTCAGCTAGAAGAAATAAGGGAGAGGTTTGAGTGACATCCTTGAACCTGAGGACAATCCACAAGTTCTCGTGTCAATTGTGGAAATTATTTAATGTCAGCTTGTCCTTCTTATGGACTATTACATAGAGAAGTTATTTGTGTTATTTGTCATTTGATATCTATAATATTAAAGTGCATAAAATGACTTAGTCTACAGATGATCATTAAATTATGTTCAAGTGATTATTCATATATATATATATACAATATATATCTCCCACTATTTTTATCAAATCAATAGCCCTAACTATTAATCCGGAAAGAACATCTTCTTTATCCTTTCTAGTGAGCCAAGATCCATATTTCACCATGCGTTAGGTAAGTTTTGGCTTTTCTCCTAAAACATGATTATTTAGGTAGAAAACATGTGTCAATTATATCAACAATATAACTCTTAGATAGCTTGGTGGAACAACATTTGTTCATATTTATCTGATAAATCTCGTCAAACTCTATGCCTCTAAGTTCACAATCCTATTGTTATAACTTAGTTAAGTCAAACCCAATAGTCAAAAAGTATCAATATACTTCAACACATCTCCCACGATAGATAGGAGTACTTCTCTTTGGTGAACCCACTCCTAGTCGATCTAGGGGTTAACGCATTGGACTCATTGGAAGGCATCTGATCAACTTAATATTAACTTTAGGGTCTTGTTAATTTTAAAACGATCATGATCCCATCCTAAATAAATTCCCAATTTTTCCTTCAATAAAATACTTTAAATCAATATTCGTCAATGGTTTGATTTTCAGGTAGTGAGGGAGTCACAACGGTCTCGCTAAAAACCCACAACCTTACAAGTTCAATGAACTCGTTTTTGCAAAATTGCCCCATATCGGAAACAAAGAAAATATGTATTTTCTTTCGTGTTTCATAAACACGAGAATGTCATAATCGTTTGTTCATTTTAAAATCTTGAATCGTTACATATTTTATCTTGTTTAGCAAGCATGGCATGGGTGTCGTATCTAATACATACATCCTTAATCTAATTAAGCATGCATCTTTATAAACTACTCTACACATACATTCATCATATGCGCATATATATGTAAAGTGCAATAAATAAACGTGGTTGGTTATGGCTTCATCATATGTGATCTTTATCAAGCTAATGACAAAGATCTAGGTCAATCTAAGGTGAAAAATAAATACATGCTAACTATTACATGTCTTTTTTCTTGTATTGCTTCCTTGGATGGCCTCCGTGTGGGATTACCCTTGATCTTCAAATCTTCATGTCTTCATGTACATTACAAGAATGAAATATGAAAACTAATCGAATGAACTTACAAGAAGAACTCGAGTTACATTCGAGATTTAATAATTACAAGATTAAATGACATGCAAGCCGTATTTGAAAAACCAAAACCATTAACCTAAGGTCATAAGCCATAACCATCCATCATACTCAATTAACACAAAATAACATGTTAAAACACATAATCTAGTCTTAACATATCATACTGATCATGATCTAATCATAAAAACCAAATATTGAGAAAATCAGAAAATTCGAAATTAAATCTGATAACATTAAATCGCTTATTACATGGCATAAATGACGTCAAACGCCTTACATATCAGTCGATGATAGCTTTAGCTATCTGTTACATTCAGACGCTCGATTCCATATGAAATAGCGTATTCGTTCGCCAAAATCGGTCACCAGACATAGATTTCAGCAAATCCGCTGTATCAGATTCAGAATCGTATCAAATACGATTCTTATAATAAGAACAAACACAAAACATGTATATATCAGTATATATACAGATTATATAATCATCACATGATTATACAACTCTCATGAATATCATATATTCAAAACATATACATACATACGCATAAATAAACATAACAGCATGTAAAACATACAAAATCGCATACATACAGTCATGGAATATTGTATACATGTTATCATCATAAAACCAGTAAACACATAAATGAATTAAACACTTTTCGCAAGTAACTCTAATGCCAATGTTGGGTTTCGAGCACATAAACGCAATGGAAACAGTAATTAAAAATGTAAAAAATCAGAATTTTCTGCGAAAAACATATATTTAATTCGTAGATCAGATTGTTTATCTTAAGAAGCTTTACCAATTGGTTGATTAATGGAGATCCAAAGCTTGTTCAATCACCACGCATCCCGCTCTCGCGATTTACGCTCTATCGGTATCCACACGAATGCTTGAACTCAAGGATTGGATATGTACTAGCACAAACCCATTTCTTCTTGCTCTCTCCATCTTCTCTCTTGGTGGCTAGGGTTTTAGTAAAAGTCTTGCTTGCAAAATCAGCCACACAAGAGATATTATATAGAGAGTACAAAAACGAATTATAACTCTTAACTAATTAGGAGTTATTATTAATTCGAAATTCCTATTTGTATTATAATTAAGTCTCACTTAATTATTTAACAAATAAATTTCATAATTAATATTAGTAAATTCGAATATCAATATTTATCTAATTAATTAAGTCATACTTAATTAATATTATAAATAATTCGAATTACTTTAATATAATTTAAATCCAATTTAAATTAAATAATCCTTCAAGCATTCTTAGTGTATGACCCTATAGGTTATTATTACGTTGGCAACGAATTTTAAATCTAATTTAAAATCATAAACAATGGGCGGCATCTAGTAATACATTATTGTTACCCAAGTAATAATAATTGAATCGGTGATCGATTAAACCTTTAGTGGATAATGTACAATGTAATATAATCCTTTTAACTAAATATTATAGATTAAACTAGAGGCATGTAATGTGTCATCGTCATCATAGTTTAATCCAAGTTTCCTTGATCAATGAGTTAACTATCATATCGAATCAACATTTGAGCATGGCCACGCATTTCATAGTCTAGCTCACACAAGAGGCCAATAATATCACTCCTAAAATAGGAGGGTTAAATCCCATCTAGATCATTCATATTTCTCATACGATTCATGATATACCCAATGTCCACTTTTATCATTACCCGGTCAAGGATAACTTTTAATGGAATCAATGTATATTAATTCTCGTATATAAATATAATGACTTCAGGTCTAAGGACCATTACATCATTATCACTATGAGAATTACTTATGACACAACAGACATGTAGAATCTCACATCGGGTCTATCCAGCACCATGTACATATACATATACCCGTGTCTTTGACTTTAGTATCATTATACCTATGATCAATGAGATGTGATCATCAGTCAACAAACACACTAGTCTTAATGCATTATTATTATCCCTTAATTATAATACTCGACTAGGGACCTTTGGAAATATTGATACTATTCTCATAATCTCATTTCTAAGTCGCGTACTTAGAGATATAGAATTGCATATCATATTCCAAGGACATTTATTAATCTAACATTTATATCCAAGTAAATTAAGAATTAATATATTATAAAGGGAATAATCGATAGAACATAAATATTAATAATCCTAATGTCTTAAACTAAAACATCATAGTGTTGTCTCTAGGGCACAAACACTAACAGTTTACGTAAAGGAAATGCAAATTTCATAAATTCACAGGAGTAGTCACATGTATTTTTTTACAATGATTTGACTGCTCAACTTTTGTTCTGAAATCAACGACACAGCTGAATACTTTCATCTAAAAATTTATAGGCTTAATAACATCAATTATTTCCACATTCCTAACTGCACAACTTAATATTACATTTTAACCATGTAAAATTATGCCTATAAATATCTGCAAAAATATAAGCCATCAACTAAATTTCTCAAGTTCTAGTATTTCATTTTATAAATTTTGAGAATGCTATAGTCAGGTCATGGACAAGGGCAAGGGACACGCTAGTTCTGATATTCGTGATTATAGGGAAGTTAATTGGTATAAATGGACCGAACAAGGGCAAGGGGCACGGACTGAAGCTCAACGAGCAGAAATATATCTGGTCAAATAATTTGTTAGAAGAATGTGAGGTATACGGGCCGCACAAGGGTATGCCGTACGTGACAATGAACAGTTCGTTGGCTACGGGTAAATGCACCTGAAGTTTATGAAATCAACAATCGAGTATGAAGAAAACATTAATAAGAGTTTCAACTCTGGTCATATTTCAAAGGAGCAACATGACTATGAGTTAAAGCAAATGTCTCGACACTACCACTTCATGGAGGACGAGCTTGAGATGAGGAAAAAGGAGTACGAGGATGCAATCGCAAAGTGTCATAGTAAATGTCAAAATATCTATCACCTGTTTCACATGTCACAGTAAATGTCAAAATATTTTCGTTCCAAATATATAGCTAAGTTAAATAGTTATGTATGTGAAATTGCTTACAAGTGGTTTCACAATCTACGAAATCATCCTCGCAGATAACTTCTTGTGATCTTGCAACGGCTGATCAACCACACATCTGTGTTCCTCTTTATTCACATTTATCCTCCAGTAGCCATAATTATGCATGAAAGTAGCTCGCATCCTCCAGTTACAGCACTCCGCCCGCTACTGTACAATGAGCTATTTTTTGTTACTCTTTGTCATTTTATACGTACGATCAGTGGAAATATGAGCGCGCTTCACTGCCGACAAGAGGATTGTTTTGTCACGGTAACACTTTCCTTCACTCAGTTCCCCCTGATCGAGGTCTTCATCAGCATATATATCATTATGGCTATCTATTATTGGGGGAATATATTTCTCTGTGCGGAACCATGGAACTCTTGGAACATGATGCTCTTCACCAATTGTTGGAAAGATGCTAGAAATTTCGGCATTCCTCTCTACATGCCCTCCCCCTTCATCGGTGCCTGACGGATCTTCTTCCTCATCATCATCATGAAGGTGAAAATTCTCTTCACTGGATGAATTGTCTATAGCTTCATCTGCGATGAGGGCTAACCGCTTACCTGAACCTCTTCCCACCATATCTACATTACCTCCATCACCTTCATCATTTTCATAAGTACTCCCCCCTTCATACCCTCCACCATATAGAGTAATATGCCCTCCTAACCCTCGACCATGTTCACTAGTCCCCCTACATATCCTCCACCATGTTGACTACTCCCTCCTTCATACCCTCCACCATATTGACTACTCCCCCCTCCATGCCCTCCACCATATTGACTACCCCCCTCCATACCCTCCACCATATTGATTATTCCCCCCTCCATACCCTCCACCATATTGACTACTCCCCCCGCCATACCCTCCACCATAATGACTACTTTCCCTTCCATACCCTCCACCATATTGACTAGTCCCCCCACAATATACTCCATCATGTTGACTACTGCCCCTACATACCTTCCACCTTTTTCAGTTGTTTCGCCTCTGTACTCTCCACCTTGAAAATGTAGATCTGACCACCCTGGGTTGACATTACTCCTGTATGTTAATTGTGTCAGTTGTGACCCTAAATTCAGTTGGAAGGAGTACGGGTCATCAACAACAATTTCCTCTGTTTCGATGAATAAAGAAACATCTCCTTCCACGTTCAGCAACATGGCAGGGACGTTTAACATGCGTGTAACATCATCACATAATATATCCATTTGATAAAAACCTTCAACTAAGTTGTACTGACCAAGGTAAGGAAATTTCAAACTTAATTTCAAATTCCATTGATAAGAACTAATATTCATTAAATTGTACACAAGACGTTTAAGCTCATCGAAAGTGGTATCAAACCTAATAAACATCATCTTTTTGGGATCGATAGAGTAGTTGATATTAGTACCTTCTTAAATTACCACTCCTGTATAGCTCAGAGAGAAGCCCCGTAGAGCAATGAAAGGAAAGGGGAGGCTATACCACACCGGCGGGAGAATCTGTGGTTGATCAGTACTGTTTCTCATGTTTCCAGACTTGTTATTTTTATTATGCCATGTTTTCATTACGTATTCAGTTCAGACTTATTTTTATTAGTTCTGGTCACTTTTAGACTTTTTGTTTTAATTATGCCATAATCTAATCACTTCCGTTCACGGTATTACTTTTCAAAGTGTTTAGTAATTAAAATTCAAAAAGTACATACTTAAAGAAATTAAAACTTTAACATTCCGTAATAACGTTACGGGAGATAGCAGAAAAATAAAAGCATACATCAATGAAAACAGATAAAATGAAATGTAAACACAATCACAACATGACCACCATCAATGCTACAGTTTTTCATGGGTCCGCAAGGTTAACATAATACTCATCGTACTCTCCATCCGCAAGCTCCTCTTCCCCGTGTTTCTTGGCATCCTCAATTTCCCTTAATTACTGAGCCTCTTCCGTATCTACAACATACTATGATATTTCAGCAACTTCTCTTTCAATCATCTCCTCCTGCATTCGATGGTACTTATCATGGATTCCTTCCTTCCCACGAATAAACTCCTCCTTCGTAATGAAACAGTATTTATAAGACTTCTCAAGTTTATCCCATTCTTCTGTAAAGGAGTCTATCAATTGAAAGTTTATCAGTCCAAATTCATAGAACTCCTCACGATTTGGGACCCAGTCTTTACCATTTCTCTCTTCTCTAGCCTTCATCCTTCACATCCTTCTCATTAAATCCTCTTGTTCGTACGCAGCTCGCTTCTTATCCTTTTCTTCTTCAATTAATTTATTCTTAGAAACTTCATTTACCTTTTTGGGATGAGTACCTGAGAACAATGTTGTAGAGGTTGCAATTCTTTTCCCCTTATCCATTTCTAAGATTTTACTTCAATCTAAGAGATTGTTGTGGTTTTGGATTACATAGAAGGATATATTTATAAACCAAACATGTAGCTGTAATAGGAGATTCAAGATATTAATGGGATAAGTTTACATGTGACTTCTGGCCTACTTTCAGGCTTTCATCAGTATATCATAAAAACATGAAATGACTTGACAGTGATACAATTAAATGCAATGACTTCAATTCATTTCATCAGCAAAAAGTGATAACTTTTATCAAATAGCTATACTTTCCTCTGTATTTCATTAATATGATTTGACGTCCATATGGGCCTTTTTAGTATTCCTTCTGTAAAATTATTAAAATTGCTTGCATGTGGTTTGTACTGAGTACTCACGGGATAAGGATCTATGAATTATTGTCATATTTCATATGGTTAGCAGTAATGAATTTCAGGATTTCATCTTTATATGATAAAAACACGAAATGACTTGACACTGATATAATTAAATTCAATGACTTTAATTCATTTCATCTACAAAAAGTGATAACTTTTATCAAACAATTATACTATCCTCTGTATTTCATTAAATTAATTTGACTTCCACATGGACCTTTCCAGTATTCCTCCTGCAAAATTATTGAAATTGCTTGCATGTGGTTTCTACTGAGCACTCACGGGATAAGGGTCTATGAATTATTGTCATATTTCACATGGTTGGCAGTAATTAATTTTAGGCTTTCATATGTATATCATAAAAATACGAAATGACTTGACAGTGATACAATTAAATGCAATGACTTTAAATTTCCATTATCACCCAACTACTTACACTATATAAATTTTTGCTCCCTCATACATATTTCATCCAAACAGCACTACGATGTTACCGTCCACAAATAATAAGTGGTTTTTACGAGAAAGAGATGACGATTACCATAGTCTTAGGGTAAGCAATCCAATGGAGTACTTTGCTGGTGTACACCGAGAATGGGCATTTCGATGTGAAGATTCTGAAATTCTTACACATGATTTGATTGCGATGAGTGTAAGGGTTCCGCTTCGTCGTTCCCTATCCATATATCCTCGCCCTGAGGAAAATCTTCCTTGATCTGAATTTAGGCGAAAAGTGGTTAAAGCCGTGACCTGTATTCGGCGGGAAAATAACTGAATGTTGTTGCGTAGGAGTCGTTATTATATGTTTGAACTAGCACAAGATTCAGTTTGTGCTTCTGGTAGAGAACTTACGGAAGCAGAACAACACAGACTATTACAAAATGAGGATTACATTTTCGATGATTACATGTCTGACGAACAAATTTGAATTAAATGTTTTCCTTCTTTTTCATGTTGTATTACTACTTTCAACAATTTCATGAATGTCCTTCCCATTTCATAGTTCCTTTTTTAATTTATGGATGAACTATTTCCAAGCAAGTAAAAAGATACCGGTTTATACACTTTTCCAAGCAAGTAAAACCATACAAAAAAATTTAAATCTAAAATGAAAATTACATATTACTTATTCACTTTATTGCATGCCCTTCCAAATTTTGCTGCATTTGACAAGACTACTCATTCACTTTATTTTTCGTGTTTCCTTCCAGTTGAACCTTTTCAGTATTTCACTTGTCATCATCGTCTCTCAAAATTAATTAAAATGCTTGCATGTGCCTTATACTGTGTTTTCACGGGGTACCTAACTCATTTACTGATAAAGGTCTATAAATTAAAACCCACACGGCCATAGGTCATATGGCATTTCTTTTACAATTCCATAAGTTACAAACCATTTATACTACATTTCAATGGATTATGTACAATACACATCACTGAGAAACCTTCGGCATGTAATTCAAATTTAGTGGAGAATCAAAGTTCAAGTATCACGATAATGGGATGACTATAGCAATAACAATGTAGCGTATCGAGGTTTACAGATAATACTTGTTGATGAATATGTAAGATACTTTAAAAAATTAATCTTGTCAATCACCAAATTCATTTATATGGTTCTCATAAATCTATTCATGGGTCCGTACAGCGCAACCGTATGCATGCATGGATACCATTTGGGGAGGTAGGTCATTTTCATGGTCGAATTATCGAAGGTCAAACTTATGATATTTCAAATTTTTTAGTGACACCCTGCGAGCAAAATTATAAATGTGTCGAAGGGGACATGCACATTCTCATTTTTTATTTAACTCAAATTACTGAAGTTCCCGACACTTATGAAGATGTATTTGACTTTGTTGATCTTTTAACAATTGATGAGGTTCACTTCCAATATGATCACTGCATTGGTAATCGTTGTACTCCATTTTGATTGAACCTTTTGGTATTACATTTAGTTAAAATTATTAAAATTCCAATATGATCACTGCATTGGTAATCGTTGTACTCCATTTGGTATTAAAATTTTCTTCTATTCTGGGTTATAGATGTGGTTGGATTAATAGTTGACCGAGAAAATGTACAACAAGTGACAAATGCAAGAAATGTGCAACAAAGGTCTTTGGAAATGGTTATTGGTGATGAAATGTAAGAAAAACAAGTTAAATCCATCCTTGTGCAAAGATTTTTCAAAATATGTATTCTGTTTCCTCAAAATTTCTGGTATATTGCAGTAATAAAGTTAAAGTTGTCTTTTCGGAAGCAAATGTTGTACCAGTTAATAGGGAGTTAAACTTCGCTGCTCTGCAACGTCTACACCCATATACCATCACCATTTATGGTTGCAAAATGAACCTTGACACTGATATAGGAGAGACCTAGCTTACTGATGCACCTTTAACCAGGTTTTACGTTAATCGTCAGAGTGCGGAAGACAGTGAGTTACGTTGTAGATTTAGGGTTAACAATACACCTATTGTGTGGACACGAAGTATTGGTGACCCATGATCATGGTGATGTTGAACCTCGATCGCAACATGTTGACAAGAATTATTGTGTTCTGATTTGAGTGCCATTTTTTCTTTTGGATTTATGCATTCTACCTCTTTATTAGTTGTATCTTTCTTTATTATAATGTTATTATCAATAATAGTTGGGTGCTCTTTTCAGTTTTGGTTCGAATTACTGTTCTGTATTAGTAAACAGTTGAAACCACATGCAAGCATTTTTAATAATTTGAGATAAACACTGCAAAAGTTCAAGTGGAAGGACACATGAAAAATAGTAGTGACAAGTCAAATTATATAAATGAAATACAGAGGAAAAGATAAGTCTTTTCATGTAAAGTCATTGCATTTATAGAGGATCGATTCGACTTTACAGCATATGATGCCATAATTTTGAAAATAATGCAGGTCAGAGCAACAATGACAAGTCACAATTAAGTTTTAAAATATGAACTGTAATTGTATAGTATGTTTAGCACGTGAACTGTCATTCAAAGTAGCTTATGTCTTCTTTACCAAATCACTTATAAATAGAGAGTTACAACCTCATTAGGTCACACTCGTCAAAAGTAATTATGTCTTCACTCCCAAATTTGGATTATTGTTATTGTGAAAAAATAGTTATTGTAGCGCATTACTGGAAGGGTATTGATGCAGGAAGGAGGTTTATCAAATGTCCCGACGGTGTTTGCATTTACGAACGTTGGATCAAAGAGCCGCTTGAACCCCGTGCAGCGGTTCTCATTGAAATTCTGAGGAAAGAAATTACCACAGAGAATGTAGCTCACTATGCAGAAATTCGTGAGTTGCAGCGTGAACATGAGGAGTCAAAGAGGGAATTGCAGAGAATGAAGGCGTTCATCGAGTCCCATACCTGGAACATCAATAAAGATGATGATGACTCCGATGATACAGATGAATGATCCGGTTCATATATTGTTGGCTCTTAATATTTGTATTATTGCATCGTACTCATTTCCATTCATGTTTTTATTGTTGGTTCATATATTGTTGGCTCTTAATATTTGTGTCATGGAATTTGTGTTTCAAGTCAAGTATTCATTATCAGCAAATTAGTTCATATCAAATATAAGGCCTTATCAACAAAAATATATTCCCCCATGATACATTATTCCATGCAACTAAAACCATACAAAAAAAATTTAAAATTAAAGTAAAAATTACATACTACAAATAGGTTTACATCACTAGTCAACTGAAAAAAATTAAACCAAAATAATTTTCTGGGAATTAATTATGAGATTCGCTAAACATGCCCTCACGTAACAATTGCACACTCGACTGCCTTGGCACCCTTTTCAAACAAGAAAGTCATATATATACTATATTTTTATTAAAAAAATCATACTAAAAATAGGTTTGCATGACTACCCAACAAAAAAAATTACACCAAAATAATTTTTTAACAATTTAATAATATGGCTCAAAAATAGGTCTCCATTGAATATTTTACACTTGAAAAAGTTTACACACACGTGCAAGTAAATCAGGCAGGAAAAGGAAAAAAAATAAAAAAAATATTACATCCCAGAACGCCACTTCTTCTGGGCCTCTGTCGGTGAACCCCGGAAGAAGTGGCGTTCTGTGCCATTTTTGGAAATGATTGAATGGATGTGCCAAATAAGTGAACTTTAGGTTCAAATATGCCAAAAAGGTCCAGTAGCCATAAAATTGAGTCCGAGTCATCAAATTGCATTCCAATTGAAGCCTGATTGGGTTAATAGAAGTGGTGACATGATATTGACCATATTGGATGGATCAGGGCTCTTTAATGATTTGGTAAAATTTTCTTTCTAAAAAATTGATTTGGTAAAATTTATGTTACACATACTTCCTGTTAGGTAATGAATCACACACGGAAGGGGGGTCAATGTGTTATCTGATTTTAGGCTTTTCTTGAAAGATAATGGTTGAACAAAGTAAATTAAATCTTGTATAGAAAAGTGTTCATGCAGAAATTAAACTTGCATAAAATAAAGAACGCGGATCTTCAAAACTCACTTAATTTTTGTATTAAAAATTAAGATGCTTTGCTACAAAATTTCTAAGCTCTTCTAAGTTAAAGAGCACAGCTTCTTCTCGAGAGTATTACAAGAATTTTTATCTAATTTGTTACATCTAACTAGAGGACCAGTGTTAACTTTATAGCTCAGTTAACTGCTGGTTTACACAGTGGATAATAAATATACTATTAGCTTTTCTAAAGTGTCACTTGTCAATTCTATTTATAGAAAAGCAAATCTTCCATTTTTGGCTTAGCATATCTTTAGCATCCCGTGTTTACATTAATCTTCCTCTGTCAGTTAATATTTTCCATTGATCTTGCACACTCTTCAAGCTGCTTTTTGTAGACTTGTCAATCCAACTGTTGGATTGTTTGTTGATTGTTTATCTTGGATATTAAACTGATCTGCAATTCTGTACTTTGAGACTATACTTCGAGATCTCCAGTTTGATTCATTTGAACACTTGATATCTCGATAAGTATAAAGGCTTATCGAGATCTCTGGTACTCCATAATGAGTTTGTCTTGTAGAGGTCTTCATCTTATCGAGATCTCTAGTCTTCATAACTTCACTTGACTTGTAGATATCTCTGAGTTCTCGAATGGATATAGACTTGTCGATAACTCTGAGTTCTCTAGTGAAGGAATGACTTGTCGATATCTTTTTGAGTTCTCGAGTAACTTTCCTGACTTCTCTACTCCCGGTGGATATTGCTTATCTGTTGAGTAGATATTGCTCATCCGCCAAGTAGATGTATAGCTTATCCGTCGAGTAGATATTAGTCGGTACTCTCTAGAGTTTGAATGACTTCTCGATAAGTCATTCTGGAGTTCTTGAATGACTTCTCTATAACATTAAATCTGTGACTTGTAGAGATCTTGACTCAGAATATTTTTCTCCAAACAGATTTATTCAACTCCAAGCTTCTTCAAAATTCTTCTAAGGAATGATCTTCTTGATCTTCTTCCAGATAGAATCCTTAGGCTTGAGACTGTTTTAGGAAAAAGACTTCAGTCTGCTCCTTTGCATTTTTATAGACTTTAAGTGTTACAAGTACAGAATACAAATTTAGATAAGAATACAACTTACTTAGGGTTGACAACCTGTGTTTGTACTTTCACAGGTGCAGGAATCATAGTTGTACTAGATTGTGCATTTGATCTCATGTCAGGCATAGAATAAGGATAAGTCCTAAATCTTTCCAACATAAATGGAGTGATTTTCAGACTTACATTGACCTTATTCTTTGTAGTAAGTGAGCCAAATATTATCTTGGATACTTGCTTACAATTGCCTATCTTAGTACTATCTATACCATTCAACAGATGTATGTCAGCTACTTTATTATTTAAAGTGGACATAATAAATCTAGGAAAGAATATTTCCTTACCTCTAGCTGTTAGGGGCATAATCAGCCTGGTTGCAAGTTCTTCCAGGATCAGCAGACCAACATTCAGGTGTCTGTTGTGGGCAATTGAATGCACCAGCTTTTGCACAACACTTGAGATATTGTCATATCCAGTTTTTCTGCAAGTAAAGGCCCTTACTATAGAGTCAAAGATGAATGACCACTCCTTCCTTAGATTGGTTCTGTTTAAGCTTGACAGGTTGATTATCCCCCAATAATTGATGAAGTCCATAAACTCAGTCAGCTCATCAGGAGTTGGCACCTCCACCAGATTCTCAGTTGGCAGCCCCAAAGCTCTATTCATATCTTTATCATTGAATTCTATTTGATGGCCTCCAATTGTGCATGTCACCGCCAGAGAGAGAGAATTGTTGTTAACATCAGTCATTACTACAGCTGTAGTCCAGAAATCATGCAGCACATCTAGATACAGTACTGGATTTGCAGTCAAAGCACCTGCAAGATAAGATTCAGATAACAGTTTTACAAACCCCTTAAAACTATCATCAGCTTGGTTTGCATCCGTGAAAGCAAGATAATTAGTTCCTTTCTCCGGGATAGATGCCCTAGCAACATTTTGAACCATGGTTGATTGATGAGAATGAATGGGTAGGAAAGATTTCTGAGAAAGAGTGAAAAGCGAGAGAGAAAACGGTTATGGATTAAAAGCTAGGTCACTTTAGATCTCGAAAGCTGTAAGTAAGTATGTATCGAGAAGTCTGGGTATTTATATTAAAAGAAGATGACTTGTCGAGAACTCAAAAAAAGACATATGGAGTTTGTCTATCGAGAAGTCATTTAAAGACGTGAAGTACATGTCAAGAAGTCATTTTAAATTACTCTTATAGAGAACTCAAACTTGACTTATCGAAATGTCAAATAAATACCCAGTTTGTCCAAAAAGTGGACTGAATCAATTCTAACTTTTATTTTAATAAATTCAAAATAAAATTAGAATAATTTTTCCAAAAGTAATTTACCAAAATAATTTATCATTTTAAATTATTTCAGTTCTGAGTTATTGATAAGTCAAGAACTGTACTTGTAGAGAACTCTGTGAATGAACATTATTAGAGAACTCTACAAGGACTTGTCGATAAGTCATTTTAGACCTATCGAGAAGTCACTCAAGAAGTCATGAAATGACTTGTCAAGAAGTCAATTTATACTTATCGAGAACTCAGTTTGCTAGATACTTTTGGTTATTGTAATTCTGCCTTGAGTTAATTTTACATATTAAGGATGTAAATTAACACCTAAGCAGTTTACTCATAATTTAAAAAATTCCAAGTTAAATGAATTTGAAAGACAAATATACAGAGATTTCTGAAATATTTATAATTCATATTTCAGTTAATTTCCAACTTAATCAAATTAATTTTTATTTACTGGAGATTAATCTGCTGCACAACATTAGCTGAGTTCTTGCCTTAGGATGAAGAATTGAGCAAACTAATTTCACTTACAAGTCTAGTGAAAGTTTCTTCATCCAAAGGTTTAGTAAAAAATGTCAGCTAGTTATTTTTCTGTTGATGCAAGAAGTTTTAATGCTAAAACAGGATATAGGTCTTAGAAAGACAGAATTTACATCTGTGAAACCAACAGCTCCATAAATGATTCCCTTGGAATTCATGATTCCAAGTTGAGCTTCCTTCCAGTATCTGAAGATCCTCTTTCTCCCCCTGAGGCTGTGCAATCAAACTCAGGTGTATGAGATGAGCTTCCATTTTCCATGATTCTCTTGTTGGGTAGTTTCTCCATTTCCTTAGTCTGACAAACTTTACAAACTTCAACTTGAGCAATCTTGTTTCTTTCTCCTGACTTGGTGTAGAAGCAACAAATACTATTCTTATTTGTTGAGTCAAAATCTTCAACATACAAGCTTCATTTCCTTGCTCCCTTAAGAGCACCTTCGCCAGTTTTCTTGCTGATAACAGTGCATTCTCCTTGTAGAATAAGACTTGAGACCATTGTCTACAGTATGCTAATTCTGAAAAGACTCACTTCAAGATCAGCTACTAGTGTTACATTAATCAAAGACAACAATTTCAAAACATTCTTGCCATATCCCATTTTGAATCCTTTGTTGTTTTCTCCAAAGGTCACAAATGGGTCAGCTTTCTCCTCAAATTGTGATAGCAGGGCTTTATCACCAGTCATATGCTTGGAACATCCACTGTCTATGATCCAGATGACTTTCTTCACTTGCCCTGCACACAATGAGTCTTAAGTGTGTTTGGAAACCCAAGCAGTGTTGGGTAGTTTCTTCTTGGTAACTTTTTCAGAGAAGTAGAATGAGTAATTTTAGAAGAAACAGAATTCAGTGATTGTTGTGCATGTTTTCCTTCTAAAGTAGACTCATTTCTTGATTCTTTAAGATCTACTCTCAGTTTATGGCAACTCTTCATTACCTTCATGTTGCAAGGAATGCAGTCAAACTTGTCACATAATGAATAGGGATCATTAGCATTAGCTTCATTATATTTGCAAGCTCTTTCAGCTCCTTCAGTTGGCTTGTTAACAACCTTTTTACAAAAGTGAGTTAGATGATTTGAAGAGCCACATTTTTCACACTTCTTTCTAGGAGCATTTGCAATATAGGAAAAATTATTGCTTTTGTTTATCCCTGTTTTTCCATTTCTATTTCTCTTTTTCTTTCTTGCATCTACAGCTTTGGTTTCTTGAACAGGAGTCTTGGGACTGTGTTTGTTCATGAGCTTCTCTTCAGTTTTTGAAGTCTGAACTGATTCTTTAGTTTTCTTTTCTTTATCTACATCAGCAATTTCTTGCTTGATTATCAATTCTTCTTCACTGAAATTGACTACACATGCTTTGAATAAAGGTGCATTAACCTCTTTCAAAAAGGTTGGAGCATTCTCAGTCTTCTTGGCTTTCCCTTTGTCACCTACAACCATCTTTTTGTCACTCATGTCTTCATAGTCGTGTCCAATAGCAATGTTTGTACATGGTTTATTCTTCTCATGATACTGTTCAACTAGTTCAGATGCATTTCTGAAAGATTTCATCTTTACTTCATTCTTTTCTAGTTTCTCCCTTAACACTGCTTCAATTTCATTTGCACACTTGAGCTTGTTCTTGAGATAGGCATTTTCTTATTTTAAAGCTTCAAGCTCAACCATCAACAATTCAGTTTCTTGCTTCTCACTCTCAAGCTTCTTATTTATCTTTGTTAATCTGCTAACTTCTTCATTAGCAGTAACCATGCTTGCATGAATGTGAAACATTTATGTGCTCATCTTTTCAACAGTTTTTTTGTATTGATTTACATTTAAATCAATAGTGGTAAGAATTGGTGTTTGTCCTTTTGATGAGGATGATTCACCTTGCTCCAAGGCCATTAGAGCATAGTTTCCAACTTCCTCATCTTCATCATTATCTCAGTCATCCCAACTTTTTCCCTCTGCAATGTAAGCTTTGCTCTGTTGCTTTTTCAGAAGAGCTCCATACTTTGCTTCCAGTTCAAGATAAGCTTTGTCTTTCTTTGTCTTTTTGGATTTCCTGCATTCTGTAGTAAAGTGGCCTAGTTCATCACAATTGAAGCACCTTATATTAGATCTGTCAACAGATCCAGTTTTGTAACCACTCTTGCTGTCAGAATTGTACTTCTCTTTCTCTTTCCAGCTGTTGTCTTTGTTGAAGGATTGTCCTTTATTCCTGAAGTACCTTGGCTTTTTTACTCTAATGTTAGAGAATTTTCTATCTAGATAAGCCATAAACTGATCTAGCTCATCCAGTTCTTCAAGAGTGTAAAACGCATCATTTTCCAACTCTAAGATGACTTGCTCCTGTGAATCATTTGTTCTCTGCTCACTTGATATGGCATTTAAAGTTTGGTGTCTTAGTTCATTATTGAATAAGTGGCTTTCATTAACAATTAAAGCACTTGACCATCCACCATATGTCCTTGACCAGACTTCAGCGATTGCCTTTGAATCATCTCTAGTTCATATATTTTAAGAATCCCATACAAAACTTCCAGAGTTATTCTGCTCAAGTCTCTTCCTTCCCTGATTGCTGAGATTTTCTGTTCCAAATAATCAGGAAGAGTAAGCAAGAACTTTAGATTCACTTCTTCAGCTTCATAGTATTTGTCATGAAGCTGCAAGTCATTTATCAGCTTGTTGAATCTTTCAAACACATTAGTAATGCTTTCCTTAGGCTTAGCCATGAAATCCTCATATTGTGAAATCAGTATCCTTCTTTGATTTGATCTAACCCATATTTGCTTGGCAATATCACAGTTGATAATATTGTTGTACATCACATTGTCAAGTAACTCAATCAATATCATTTGCAAGCTGCTATCCAAGGAAACTTTCTCCTTTTCAGGATCTGTATACTCAGCAGGATCTTTTGGAGTTTAATGAGCTGGTATGACAATATCTCCATCTGTAGATTCCTAAACTCTTACCATAGGAATGAAGGGTCCATTTTTGAGGATCTGAATGTAGAATGGATTTGTCATCCTGATAAACAGCATCATTTTCTTTTTCCAAAGAGTGTAGTTAGCTTTGTCAAAGGTAGGAATTTTGATGCTACTGATTTTCTGTGTATTCATTCTTCCAAGATCTTAAATCTGTTTGCTTTCAGATTTTGCTCTAATACCACTTGTTAGGTAATGAATCACACACAGAGGGGGGTGAATGTATTTTCTGATTTTAGGCTTTTCTTGAAAGATAATGGTTGAACAAAGTAAATAAAATCTTGTATAGAAAAGTGTTCATGCAGAAATTAAACTTGCATAAAATAAAGAACACAGATGTTCAAAACTCACTTAATTTTTGTATTAAAAATTAAGATGCTTTGCTACAAAATTTCTAAGCTCTTATAAGTTAAAGAGCTCAGCTTCTTCTCGAGAGTGTTACAAGAATTTTTATCTAATTTGTTACATCTAACTAGAGGACCAGTGTTAACTTTATAGCTCAGTTAACTGCTGGTTTACACAGTGGATAATAAATATACTATTAGCTTTTCTAAACTGTCACTTGTCATTTCTATTTATTGAAAAGCAAATCTTCCATTTCTGGCTTAGCATATCTTTAGCATCCCGTGTTTACTTTAATCTTTCTCTATCAGTTAATCTTTGTCATTGATCTTGCACACTCTGCAAGCTGCTTTTTGTAGACTTGTCAATCCAGTTGTTGGATTGTTTGTTGATTGTTTATCTTGGATATTAAACTGATCTGCAATTCTGTACTTTGAGACTGTACTTCGAGATCTCTAGTTTGAATCATTTGAACACTTGATATCTCGATAAGTATAAAGACTTATCGAGATCTCTGGTACTCCATAATAAGTTTGGCTTGTAGAGGTCTTCAGCTCATCGAGATCTCTAGTCTTCATAACTTTACTTGACTTGTAGATATCTCTGGATTCTCGAATGGATATAGACTTATCGATAACTCTGAGTTCTCTAGTGAAGGAATGACTTGTCGATATCTTTTTGAGTTCTCGAGTAACTTTCCTGACTTCTCTACTTCCGGTGGATTTTGCTTATCCGTTGAGTAGATATTACTCATCCGTCGAGTAGATGTATAGCTTATCCGTCGAGTAGATATTGCTCATCCGTCGAGTAGATGTTATTCATCCATCGAGTGGATATATAGTTCATCCGTCGAGTAGATTTTGCTTATCCGTCGGTACTCTCTGGAGTTTGAATGACTTCTCGATAAGTCATTCTGGAGTTCTCGAATGACTTCTCTATAACATTAAATATGTGACTTGTAGAGATCTTGACTTAAAACATTTTTCTCCAAACAGATTTATTCAACTCCAAACTTCTTCTGAGACATGATCTTCTTCCAGATAGAATCATTAGGCTTGAGACTGTTTTAGAAAAAAAACTTCAGTCTGCTCCTTTGCATTTTTACAGACTTTAAGTGTTACAAGTACAGAATACAAATTTAGATAACAATATAACTTACTTAGGGTTGACAAGTTGTCTTAATCTCTTTAAAGTACAGGCATGTATTTTACAACACTTCCCGCCTCCACTTGGTTTCATATGATGAGTTCATATGAAAATTACCGAGATTAAAAGAAAAATGGATATGAAAATTAGCATTCACGAAATTGGAGAATGAAATAACCTTGCATGAGTTGGATTCACGGGATTGGAAATGAAGAAAAAGTTTAGCTTTGACGATAAGTTTTCAGTTTTCTGCATTTTCTTTCTAGAGGCCTATACGGATTAACTACCGATTAGTATGACAATTTATGTTATGCGTCTGAAAGTAGTAGGTGAATGAATCTCATCAAATTGCATAAATTTTTCAACATATATTATGGGATCACGATTCACAAGAACTGACAAATTAAAATATTATGTAGATCGATTGAAGAAATCAGAGATTAACTCTAAGCTTCTTTTCCACTGCTTAAGGAAGAAGGTGGCCTACATCCCCTTGGCCGCAACCTGACTACAGGAAGTTTAGAAATTGCCAACTTGCAACTATTTGGTATCATTCTTGTTCATTTGTCTTATCTTCGGGATGAAAATGCAACTTAGAGCTTTGAAAGTAATCAAGTGGTTGTTTGGATGCCCATTTTCAACACTCATTCTCCCTTTAGGCCCATTTCGTTTTTACCCAACCTGTTTGGCAATTTCATATTTTTGTCATTTGTAAAGTCAAAAAAAAGAATGTTAGAAATTCTTGCATTTAACCCTTCATTTTCTCTTTTCATTCGCATCTCATTTATTTTCTTTTATTTAGTTTATATTAGCTTAAAATTTGTGCAATATATAAATATTTTTAATATTAATTTCTTTTTTCCAAATTTAAATTGATAAAAAATTTAAGATATAAAATTTGTTTATTTAAAATTTTTAAATGACAGTTAGTTATCTTTTAAATTTGTTTTAGCCCATTTCAATCTTATAATTTTATTTTAACCCGAAATTATTATACCGATCAAACTAAATCAATCTAATTATATTTTGTTTTTTATCCTGATCAATAATATAACTATATTTTCGTCGAGATGAATAGTATACATTATACTCCCTTTGTCTGATTGAGTTCTATAGTTTTATAGAATGATTTGTGTGGTTAAAAAATATAATTTAGTAAAAAGGGTAAAAAAAGTGTGTAAAGTGATTAGACCGGTAAATATTTAATTTATAAGGTAAGTGTAGTGGAAAAAAGTAGTAGATGTAGTTAATTTTGTATTATAAAACTTTATTATTTTACTTTTAAAATGTATAGAATTGAGAGAATATCCAAAAATGAAAGTGTATAGAATTGAATGACAAAGAGGGAATATAGTTTTATCCCGAGGTGATTATCCTTTTTTTTTAAACTTTATCTTTTTTATTTTATATTCGTGTATCGAAATTATTAATTCAAGTACTTTGTAATTTATATTTTAATTTTGTTTCTAAAAAAATATAATTTAATATAAGTTATGATTTATCAAACACATTATCAACTTATAGGTAATTTATACCTAAAATTGTTTAAACACCTAAATAACTTATAAGTTACGATGTTCATACCACTTATACGACACTTTTCAACTTTAAATCATAAGTATCCTTTTTTAAGAAATCCCAAATGGGCCTTAAATATCGGCGGATAAAGGGTTGATATAATATTTGAGCTCTTATTCTCTCACGAGAGATTCTTGATTAGGTGAATGTGAAATTAATTAACAATAAAAAGTAATAAAGTATCGAAGATACTCGTAAACTCATACGTATAAGTACATAGTATCTAGTATCTACTATCTCAGGCAAATAACAATTGTTCAATCGAAAAACATACATCAAAATATTTTTATAGCATACCACCATAACATTGGCGCTCCTCTTTCCACTTCTACAATGGAAAGAATTTTTCAGGTTCACCGGTTTTTTATGAAAATGTCAAATTTTGTCCACGCTCTTATGGGGTTTAAATCGAGAAATTATTAACCACCATTCAGTGAACATCAAATTTTGTTTACACTCTTATATTTATTTAAACAGAGAAATTACTAATCACCGTTCACCGTTCACCGTTCACAGTTCAGTGGATATATTTACTTGTCACCTCTTTTTCTTCCTCTATACTCAGTAAATAAAAAAATCAAAAACTCGGAAGTATAGAAGTCAACAGTGGACTATAAATCAACCAACCAAGCGTACCAAATCTAATTTTGGTATTTAAGTAATGTATTACTACTTAACAACAATTAAAAGTAAAGCAGGGCGAGAAACGAACAGCAGTCCCATGAGACAACCCTATTTGGCTTGGTTCTCCCTTTTTGATGCTGATTCTGATTTACACCTTGTAAGAAGAAGAGGATGAGGCATATCCATGTATTTTCCGATACTCGAATCTCCTTGTACCTGCTTCCCAATTCCAGTAATTTGTTCTTCATTACCAATTCTTAATTTTCTGCTCAATTGTTTTTTACTTTCGCTCTCTCGTTGATCAAAATCGCGGCACCGGCTTGTCATCTTCACTTCATCTCCAATGTCATTGTTTGTTTCTCCCCAAAATTGGACAGCCAAAGATGAAGACCTGAAAGGAGCAGACCTACATCGAGTTAACAACAATGCATTCGTTGGTGGTGTTGCTGTACCTCTTAAAACCTCCTCACTGTCTTCCTTTTCTTCGATTCCAGTTCCAGCCTCTTGATCTTCATTTCCATTCACCTCTGTTTCACCATCATTAAACTCACTCCTTCCATTTAATTCCAATTTTGATGAATTATCAACATCAACTTCCTTACACCACCCGAATCGGAAAAAAGAGGCCAATCTTCGCAAATCGATTTTTTTACATTTCGTGAACGAGAAACAGATACATGGCCCATGTGAAGAAGGGTGTGATTGTTTTAACAGCCCGGGTTTCGCAGGAGTGAAGCTCTTTGAACGCCCAACACGAACTTGTCCAATACAAGTGACTTTAGGAGAAGATGGTTCTTCAGTTTCGATTGTTTTTGCTGCATTCTTTTTGCGAATAACGAACATTGGGCTAGACCGTGATTTTGCTCCTCTGCTTTTGTTTCCCACATTGCTTCTCAGAAACCTCGTTATAAATGGCGGTGGATAATTCTCTGCTGCTGCTCCTCTGCCTGGACTTGACATTGCTTTCGAACCAACACCCTTCATGTTTGCGGAACCAGGATTACAAAACAGCCACTAAAATCAGTTATCACAACTATCTTTACCAACTACCACAAGCCTCATGTTGTATTAGCAGGTGGATATATAGTTAGATTTTTCATTACTTCGACGGTTTTATGATTAGTAACACCAATAGTTATTATTATTTGGCAAAAGAATACAAAATACTCTGGTATCTCATATTTCAGCTATTCTCTTTTCATTTAATATTTAATTCTTCTTTTTATTTTTAATTACTTTTCTACTGCTATCTTTTGTACTTTTATCATTACACGGGTGGGTGTAGTTTTCAATCTCTAATCCTCTGTTGGGTTCTGTTTAGATTACATTCATTTGCAAATTATAGTATTGCAAAAAAATTCAAATAATCCATTGCCATGGTATTTAGGCACTAAAGAGGATAATTTAATGGAATCATATTTATTTGAAGATTTTTCTTGCTTGAAAATCTATTTTGGATCGACTCTGGATACAAATTTAACATTTTGGTTCGTGCAAATATATACACCTGTATTTTGTATTGTACTAATAATTTCGTAAGTCTGCCAAAATGATGAAACTCAAAGTTTGATCTTTTTAAAGTTAACGTAATTTAAAAAAAAAAAAAAAGAAAAAGGAAACGTACATTAAAAGGAAAAAATTGTCAAAAGATGGAACAGAAATTAGTTTAATGGATAAAAAAGTAGAATAACATACGGTAACATTTACTGGTGGCATTTGGGATAGATACAGCTGTAATAGCGAATATCTTTCTTTCATATTTAATTACAAAAAATTGAGAATTCCAATTTCACAAATGTGCTTACGAGTATATAATTTTTTTAAAAAATAATATCACTTTTTGTCATTATCTCCAATGAATAGCTATTTCACTTGTGGTTATAGAAATTGACCAATTTTAAAAAAATAATTGATAAATAGTTAATAAATTGATTAAATATTTTTGACTGATTCGTTAAATTATTAATAAATCATCTGATTATTTAAAGATTACCCGATAAATTACAAATCAGCACTTTAATGAAATAATTACAAAGTCCGAAATCTAACACTACATTTTTCTTTCATATGAGAATACAAACTAGTTTTCTCTCAACTGAGAAATAAAAGTAGTGAGCTGCTATATAGGAGTATAATTTAACAGGGTATGGTTTGGAAAACACTGGACAAATTGATAATGAAGATGCACCAAACAAGTGATGTGAAGAAGCAAAGTTTCTGCAACACACAATGGCTCCACCACCTTCTCTTTTCTGTTCCAAACACTACAAATCTACTACCTAGATTTACATGTAATCCACTTTTCAGAATAAGGTTTACCCATAAAAATATGATTCCCTCCGAGAAGATTACAAAAAGTCAACATAGATTTCAGGCTTCTTTTCTGTAAAAGCTCTGCTTGTAACCAAAAAATGGGCTGCAAAAAGCAAGGCCAAGTCAATCAGTATTTTGTCCACTAAAGAGTGTGAAAAACTAGACACTGCAAAGTTGTATGTATCATCCTACTTGCTCAATTAGCGATAATTTACAAATCATTTATTCGCGGAGTGACAATGAACTCTCTTTATTTACACGGATACTACGTGTTTATCCTATTTCCAAAAAACAATTCTATGAATAAATAATTTGAACGATGAATGTCAGGACCGGAACCAGATCTTGGGAGTTGAAACAATTAATATGAACATTCCAAGAAAAATGTACCATATTTTTATGTTAAAGTTAAGATCCTAGTGCCAATTGAGAAAGAGGCAAAAACTGGAAACACGGGTGGTAAATCTTTAAAAACATGATGACCCGCACATCTGAAAGTTACTCATGGCTTCCTCCGATTGACGCCTGCATATTCATTTACCATACATCTTGTCAGAAAACTATTATACTTATCCTAGTACCCACTTAAATTGTGCGCCGGCTATAGGAATAATATGATTTACTGTTCATTGCCCCTTCCGATGCCAACCACAGACTTCTTTGATTCAGGCATCTATGGTGTTTAGTTATCAGCCACATTAGTGCTCTCCCTCTCCTCATCTTGCTCTCATAAGAGTTGGATTGTATAAAACCCGACTTTTCGCATTATTAATTCCAAATTCATACTAAAATAAAATACAATTTACTAATTCAAAATTATATTACAAAAGTTAATATTACAAAAGCGCAACTAAGATCGGAAGTCCAAAAGTCAATATAGTCAAATCATAAATCCCCGAACTCCAATGCTATCCAACGTGATCTTAAAGGAAACTTGAAATTTGCGAGTAATGAGCTATACAGTCCAGCAAAAACCAATCGATCAAACTATTAGACCAAGTAACATATACACATAAAACAAAATACAATAATTTAGATGATACAATATACGAAACACTTTCGATACATATTCTTATTCGTATTCGATACATATAACACATAGATAACAATAATATAAAACCCATAATTCATGCCACGACCACTATAACCCGATGATAACGGTCCTAAATTTTGTTAGAAAACACTGTCACTACAATCTGGTGATTGTGATCCTAAGATCTTATTCGATATTTTCAAAAATCATGGCATCAATCAGAGATCCAAAATTATCGTTTAGACACCAGACATATACAACAATACATTATAACACATAATACTTTCAAATATTTAATCACTTAGCTCATATTTTGATAATCAAATATAAACGCAAAATATACAATTTTGAAAACACCAGTAAAATCGATCGAAAACTTACCTCAAAACCTCACCAAATCTGAGTTTAGCCTTTTAGACCCTCTAAATGACGTTTTCTTGCAAAACACGAACACGAAAGTTGAAAAGAACGAAAAGACCTTTATGAAAAGTTCAGAATTAACGAAATCGGACTTACGGACTTATGATGAATTTTCTACAAATTTTACAACACTACTGATTTTTATGTATGAAAGTGTTGTGCAAGACATGCATGTATTATAACAAGACTAAGTCATATTGACAAAACTATTTAATTGTATGATAGTCTAAATATGTATTTTGTATTGTATTACTTGACTCTATAAAAATGTTAAAGATCAGACCGGAGTATTTTACTGTGAACAATCTCAAGCCTAAGAATAAACTCTGGAAGAAGATCAACAAGATCATGCCTCAGAAAAAAGGTGAACAAGTTGAATAAATCTGTTTTAGAAAAAAAATTCTAAGTCATGATATCTACAAGTCACAGATCAAGTCATCTAGAGAACTCATTCGAGAACTCCAGAATGACTTATCGAGAAGTCCAAAATGGCTTATAGAGAAGTCCCAGAGATATCGACAAGTCAAATGAAGATATGAAGATTGGAGATATCGACAAGTCAAATTATCATTGAAGATCTCAGAGATATCTACAATTCAAAATGTATATAGAGATCTCTGAGATATCGACAAGTCAACTTTGCTTATAGAGAACTCAAGGATATCTACAAGTCAAAATGAAAATATGAAGATTGGAGATATCGACGAGTCAATTTCTCATTAGAGATCTCAGAGACCTCGACAAGTCAAAATGCATATATAGATCTCAGAGATATCGAAAAATTATTTCTACATACAGAGTTTTGGAGACCTCGACAAGCCAGGTTCACTTATAGAGAACTCAGAGATCTCGACAAGTCAAAACACTTATAGAGAACTCAGAGATCTTGATAAGCCATTATACTTATCGAGATGTCAGTTCTCTATACAACATACTAGAGATCTTGATATGAACCTCGAGTACAGAATGCGGACAAGTTAAATATTTAAGATTATCAATCAACAAACGATCTAATCACTTAGATGTAAAAGTCTACAAAAGCAGCTTGAAGAGTGCAAGGTCAAAGGCCAAGATTAACTGATAAAGGAAAGTCACAGACCTACACGATTTGCAAAGATTCACTAAGTCAGAAATGGAAAGCTTTAGGGATAACTTAAAGTAGGGTTTAGTACATCTTATTGTATGCTGTATAAACCTGTGTTTACTAATCTATAAAGTAAACATTGGTCCTTTGTTTTAGTAGTATCAAACAGATCTAGATTTTCTTGTAACTCTCTCAAAAAAGAAGCTGAGTTCTTTACTTACAAAGAACCCAGGATTGTAGCAAGACATACTTAATTTTAATATAAAGTTAAGTGAGTTTTGAAAATACTGTATTTATTGTGCATGCTTTGTTTATTCTGTTAAACACAATATTTCTACAAATTAGACAGCTTTGTTCACCATTCCAAATAGTTGTAAAAAGACTTAAAAATATCCAAAACACATTCACCCCCCCCTGTGTTGTATTCAATATCTAACAAGTGGTATTAGAGCAAAATCTGAAAGTAAACAGATCAAGATCTTGGAAGAATGAATACACAAAAGATAAGCAGTGTAAAGATACCAGCCTTTGATAAGACTAACTACACATTATGGAAGAAGAAGAAGATGATGTTTCTAAGGATGGCCAATCCCTTGTACATCCAGATTCTGAAGAATGTACCTTTCACTCTTATGGAAAGGATTGAAGATTCTACAGATGGAGATATGGTCATCCCATCTCATTATGGTCCTAAAGATCCTTCAAAATACACAGAAACTGAGAAAGAAAAAGTTTCCCTTGACAGTTATCTGCAATTAATTATGATAGAGTCACTTGCCAATGTCATGTACAACAACATTGTCAACTGTGACACAGTTAAACAGATCTGGGAGAAAATAAAAATTTTATGTGAAGGTACAAGGGAAGTTAAATCCAACCAAAGGAGAATACCGGTGTCTCAGTATGAGGGTTTCATGGCTAAACTAAAGGAAAGTATAACTGATGTTTTTGAAAGATTTAGTAAGCTAATAAATGACTTGCAGCTTCATGACATGTACTATGAAGTTGAGGAGGTTAACTTGAAATTTTTGCTCACCCTTCCAGACCATCTTGAACAAAAAAATTCAGCTATAAGAGAAGGGAGAGACTTGAGCAGAATAACATTGGAGCTTTTATACAGTATTTTAAAAACCTATGAACTGGAAATGATTCAAAGAAAAACTTAAAGAGCTGGTCAAGGGCACATTGTTGATTGTTCAAGTGCACTAGTTGTTAATGATTGTAATTCATCTGATGATGAACAAAAAATCCAGACTCCAATTGTCTCAAGTGTTGAGCAAAAGAACAAGGAGCCACAGAAGCAAGTCATTCTGGAACTTGAAAAAGATGAGTTTTATACCATGGATGAACTGGATGAGTTGGATCAATCCATGGCTTACCTAGAAAGGAAATTCTCTAATATTAGAGTGAAGAAGCCAAAGTTCTTCAAGAACAAAGGACATATATTCAACAAGGACATCATCTGAAAAGGAAAAGCTCAGTACAACTATGGTGGAAGAAATGGCTACAAACTGGATCTGTTGACAAATCAAAAATAAGATGCTTCAATTGTGATGAACTGGGCCACTTTGCCACAGAATGTAAAAAGCCAAAGAAAGTGAAAAAGGACGAGGCATATTTGGAGTTGGAGGATAAGTATGTAGCTCTCTTGAAGAAACAGTCTGGAAAAGCTTACATTACAGAAGGAAAGAGTTGGGATGATTCTGATAATGATGAAGATGAGGAGTTTGGAAACTATGCATTCATGGCCTTGGAGCAAGAAGAGTCATCCTTATCAAAAACAGCAGTACCAACTTTTACTACTATTGATTTAAATGCTAGTCAATATAAGGAGACTGTTAAAAAGATGAGTGTAGAGATGTTTCACATATACACAAGCATGGTGGCAGCTACTGAGGAAGTGAGTAGGTTGTCAAAAGTAAATGAGAAGCTTAAAATTGAGAAAAAAATATATAATTGCGGCTTGTTGAGCTTGAAACTGTCAAGCAAGAAAAAGAATATCTAAAGAACAAGATAAAGTGTGCTATTGAGATAGAAGTAGTGTTGAGGGAGAAGCTAGAAAAAATGAAGTGAAGTTGAAGTCTTTCAGAAATTCTACTCAGTTAGTTGGTCAGTACCATGAGAAGAACAAGTCATGTGCTAACATAGCTATTGGTCTTGATTATGATGCCTTAAACAGTAACAAGAAGAATGAAGGTAACAAGGAAAAAACAACTGTAAGTGAAGATATCCCAGCTATGCTGAGAAAGGTTGGTTCACCTTTGTTCAAGGCATGTGAAGTAAATTTCAGTGAAGAGGAGTTGATCATAAAGCAAGAACTTGTTGATGAGGACAATGACAAGAAATGCACGGAAACAACTTCAACTCCTAAAATTGAGAAGAAGCCCATGGTGTATCAAACCCCCAAGAATCCAGTCAAGGAGGTTAAGATTGAGAATGCAGGAAAGAAGAAGAAAAATAGAAATGGGAAGATTGGGATAAATAAGAGCAATAACTTTGCATTTGTTGCAGATGCTCCTAGGAAACAGTGTCAGAAATGTGGCTCTACAAATCATCTAAATCACCTTTCTAAAAAGGTTGTTAGTGTGTCAAGATTGGGAGCATGTAAATATAATGAATCAAAGACTGAAGATCCATATTCCTTCTGTGATAAGTTTGATTGCATTCCTTGCAACATGAAAGTGATGACAAGTTACCACAAGCTGAGAGTAGACCTCAAAGAAGTTAATATTGGGTCTGCAGCTAAAAAGGAACATGCAAATCAATCAATGAACACCATTCTTTCTGAATCAACTCATTCTAATTCTACGAATTTTGTTAGCAAGAAGAAAGTACCCAACACTGATTGGGTAGCTAAACACACTTAATCCTCATTGTGTGCATGAAAAATGAAGAAAGTCATATGGATCATAGACAGTGGATGCTCAAGACATATAACAGGTGATAAGGCCCTGCTCACAGTTTGAGGAGTTGGCTGGCCCATTAGTGACTTTTGGAGACAAAAGCAAAGGTTTCACAATAGGATATGGCAAGTTAATTTTTGAAAATATTGTCATTGCAGATGTAGCACAGGTTGCTGGTTTGGAAGTAAATCTCCTAAGTGTTAGTCAATTCACATATAGAGGATTCAATGTTACATTTGACAAAGGAGAATGCCTAATCATCAGCAAAAAGACTAGTAAAATTGCTCTGAAAGGAGTAAGAAGCATGTTTGTTTCAGATTTACACTCAGCAAATAAGGAAGGAATTAGTTGCTTCTACACCAAGGCATCTGTAGAGCAAAGCAAGTTGTGACATAAAAAGCTCTCTCAACTGAATTATAATGCAATAAATGTAATATCTGAGATATATCGTGTAATTATTTTTGATATTAAATAATTATTATGTGTGTTCAGTATCTATTCTATGAGTTAATTGTTAAGTGTTATCTGTACTTGGATATTCAAAAATAATATTAATTGAGTATTTTAATTTTTATATGTCCAAAATAAAATATAAATAATTGTCATATCTTCCTAATTATTTTTATGTTGATTTATGGATTTGTAAGAATCATATGAAATTTCTAAAATCTTTTTCCGGGTAATTAAAATTTATTTTATTAAAACGGGAACCAACCGACGTCACCCGTTGTTACGTTTTTGGAATCCGAAACTCTTCCGAGAACTCCTTCCTAACCTAATTGTAATATTCCGAGCATATTCCATGTTTCGACTTTTTCGATCCGGCGTACGGTTTGTTCTGCGCGGGTCCCGGCGCAATATTTTCGATACAGTATTCGTTTCGGTAAATCAATAAAAACCCGTATTTTTGATAAACGGGAGCTTTTTATTAAACTATCCCAATTATCACTTCGTAGTACGCGTAACCAGGCGCTGAGACCAAGACCACAGTACAAATTGTACTGATTTGGATAATTATCCCGAAAACCGATACCGTTTGGATCAGTTTTTACAAATAAACGTACCGTTTTATATCCGGAATGATCCAATGGGATACTAATTTTCCGTAAATATAAATAGCTTTTTACCGTATTTTATTTCGTATCAAAATCATTTGCAGACAGATAAATATATAATTTTACAGAGAAAAATCATATATTCATAAACTGTTCCAAGAATCAAATCAACTTTTGAAGGTGTTATTGATCTTTGTTTGAAAAGCTCGAGTACTGGATTTGAAGGTCTTGAAAAGCTCTATCAGAATCTGTAATCCATATACCTGCAGAATCAAAAGTTTATTTTCTAAAAATTTATTTATTTTTGAATTTATTTTATTAAAAATATGAAATTTTATTCGAATGATTGTTTGTATGATTTGATGATTGCATGTTGTAGAGCTTGTTTTCCTGATGATTTTCATATGTCATACGTCTGATTTGGAGTTCAATAACATGCTCAAAAGTGGGTTTAATTTTCGAATTTCAAAATTAGGGTTTATAACCCGTATGAATGTTTTCAATTGAAATTTGGGGGTTTTTGATTCAGGGGTTATTAGCTGTTGATTTATAGTGGGTTGTGTTCCTTATAAAATTTGCAATCGATTGATATATAGCTCGTTAACAGAGTATGCTTGAATCGAAGGGAGTTGTGTTTTAAAGATTTACGATGTTCGCCGGAAACCGACGATGTTCTTGGCCAATTTTCGGCCAGAACAGGGATGATTAGAATGTTTTGATTGCATGAACAAGTTCCTGGTGTTGTGTAGTGTTGATCTGGAGGTGTTGGTGGGGTGAGGACGCCGGGATCGTCTTCTCCGGCCACCCCCGATTTTCCGGCGACTGGAACTGCAAAATTGCAGTTTAGTCCCTGTAGTTTTGAAGATGGTAAAGTTTAGTCCCTGTAGTTTGCAAAGTTTTCAAAAATAGGATTTCTGTTTATAAAATGTTTAAAAATTATATTTCCTATTTATTTTTATTATAAAAATTCATTTTTAATTTTTGAAAATTCTAAAAAAATTAGTATTTTAATTCCGAAAATTATTTTTAATTCAAAAATAAATCTGAATTAATTAGTTAATTAATTTCAGTTAATTTTTAATTGATTAATTGGTCAATTAATTCAAAAATTAATTGATTAATCGATTTAATTAATTATTAATTGATTTTAATTAATTATTTAATTAGATTTAATTATTTAAAAATGATTTAAAAATTCCGAAAAATAGTTTCGAGTTTTAAAATATTATTCTAAATTATTATCAAGGCTCGATAATTATTCTAAAATTATTTCGGAGCCAGAATTGGCCAACCGAACCCTGTTATTTTAACCCAAAATTGATCCAATGACCCGTTTTAATTCCGAAAAATGTTTTAAAAATCATTTTAAATACCCGAAAGCCTATTTATAACCCGAGACTTCTTCATAAATGATTTGTCATTGATTATGTGATGTATTATGTGTTATATGTGACTTGTTGATTGACTATCGGTCTATACATTCGGTGTTTACTTGATTATTGCATAACTTTCAATCCGTTAATCGGATTTGGGTAAAACGAAGGATAGATAGAAGTATATGTTGAATAGAATCCTATGAGTTGATGATTGATAGATGCTTATAATATGTGAGCAGAAGAGGCAAGACGTAGGAAAGGGAAACAGGTAGTTGAGGAGTAAGACGATTGTGATTGGAAGTGAGTGTTGTGTAGTAAGATAACACCAGGCTAGTGTTCTGAACTTTCTCGAGATATTGTAGTACTTGATAGTCTTGTTGATATTGCAAGTGTTTTGAAGCACTGAAACCCAACCCTGATTCCAGTTATTGTTCTTGAGCCATAAACCTTATTCTTTCTAGACCATTGATTATTGTGTACCCAAACACGAATCTCAAGCATACGATACTACTCCATAATTATATGCAAACAAAATCCCAAACACTGAACTGAATTACTTGTATACTCAACCATTGTATCCTATGCGTTGAAAGCCCAAAACTTTGGGAAACCCTGAAATGTTGATTTCTTTGTTATCCAATTCTTTCATTACCCAACATCCAAGCCTTGAAAGTACCTTATTGATCCACACAAGGGTTGAAACCCTTTCATTGTTAAACACTCACTGTTGTTAATAATTCTGATTATTGTTTAATATTGTTTAATTTTGTTATTATGTAAGAATTGGATTGTTTTTATAAAATTATGGACCAGATTCGTGGTCAAACCATATAATGGTCAAGTTAGGCCAATGTGTGCCTTGGATCCAGTAGTTAGAGAAATGTTGTGTGCTTTGCTCGGGGTTAGTGCGTGACTGATCAGCAACCTAACCTTGGTTTTTAAATTAAAAGTATAATATCCAATTCCAAATCATAATCCATTGTTCACTTGATATCATAACCATATTCACTTGATGATCATTATTCTCAGTTTTATCATTGTGACTTGCTGAGCTAGTTAGCTCATTTGTGCGATGTTGTTTATACTCTTTCCAGTTAAAAAGGAACCAGTTGGTAGCAAGGATCCCCAATCCAGTGCGAGAGCTAGGGATTAAGGTTGTTAAAGCTGAACTAGTAGGCTTCTTTTGGAATAATGTAAATTTGTAAAAGTTTGTAATATGTTTAATATTCAGTTTGAGTTTGGAATAGTTGGGATTTGAACGGTTTGTAATATATTAGTGTGTTTGGCTTGTGTGCATACTTTAACCTGTTACGATCCGTGGTAGTTGGTAAGTAGGGTCACTGTATATATATTATTATTATCTTTATTATTGTTATAAGCAGGTTGTAAACAGTGCGTGTGTGGACCCCAAACTTCTGACCCGGGTTTGGAGGGCGCCATAGGTTTGGTATCAGAGCCACAGGTTATAAGTCACTGACACAAGCCTAGGTTGACGGGAATGGGTAGAGGGTTAGGATTAGAAGTAAGGAATAGAAAGATAGAACATCGAGAGGTTGAGTGCTTCGGTATATCAGGTATTAGTGTAATTCGCGTCGTGGTTCGAGATTCTTATATTGCGATATGATTTCAGATAGCAGCGATGGCCGACTCTTTTATCCCCGTATCAGCTGATCACTCAGAGCCTTCAGTTGGAGTGCCGTCTTCGGATCCACGTCCTGTTGTTCCACCAGTGTTGGCTATATTACCTCCACATGTGTTGCAGCCCGTACCATTGCAGGCTATTCCACCTCCATGCGTGAGGCCACCTATCAGATGACCCCCACCAGCTGATTCAGATTCCACTGGGCATTCAGTTGCGAGTCAGCCCACTCAGGGGGTTGAGATAAAAAAATACGCCCAATATTTTTAACTATTATCAATGAAGGTAATAAAATATATTTTCTAAAAATAGATTGAATTATTAAAATTAAACTTCTTGTTGCTTGTGGGTATGGAACAAAATCCCAGGCTTCCGCGATTTTTATCCACGTTTTTTCCTTTATTTTGTTATCTTCTTCTCCTGTTTGTATTTTTTTTTGTTCTTCTATAGAATCTTTAAATTCTGTTCCTTTACTCATCCAATTTTTAAAAATAAATTTCATTTGTTCAGGGATATTAAAAGAAAAAAAGGGGGATTTTTTTATTCTGTCCAAAAAAAGGGGGGAATGCGCATTTGCTTTGCCCCCGGTTCCTTATTACCGGTATGAGGCACTTCTATTGGAGCATGATTCCTTGTTGGCTCAGATTAGAGAGCTACAACATATCATCAAGACTACAGATGTTGATCGTGGTGTGAGGGAGCTTCGAGAGGAGATTCATGTGACACGGAGGGTTCTTGAGGCTAGGCTACATGGAGCTACACTACCTGGCAGAGGCCCTGATGCACTGATGGGCTGGGCTACTGAGGTGATGGAGGACTTTGAAAGGCTGGCAGGACCAGAGTTTCCTTGGAGCTGAGTTAGAGATTCAGAGATGGAGATTTTGAGCAGTGTTGTTATAGTTATGTAGTATGTACAGTAGTGTGTAGTGTGTATCAGTAGACTTTTGAGTTGTATTTATAGACTAGCTATGCTGACTAGTGAGTAGGTTGTTGTACCCTTTTTGCTTTTACTTCCGAAGCGTCTTTACGCTTGTACTACCTAAAACTTTTGATCTATATATATCAGTACCTTTTTCCTTTCCATCACTGTCATTTACTTTATTGCACCTGTTTTACCTTACCTTATTTATTGCACCAGTTATACCCCTGTGATATCATGTACCCTATTTTCCATAACTGTTTATATTCTGTAAAGAAGCATGCAATTTATTTAGTTACAACTGTTTTCAAAAAGAAATATTTCTGTTTTACAAAACTCTTCTTTTATGCAAAAGATTGATTCAAAAGCTAAATAAGTTAATTGATTCTTTACAGAAAATGCCTCCCAGAAGAAATACCCGCACCAACACCCAGAATGAAGAAACCAACAACAATAACAACCAAGATGATACAAACCCGAATGTGAACCCAGGACCCATGGACCCAGCAATAGCCCAGATTCTTCAAATCTTGGCCCAACAAACAGTTCACCTGGCACAACAACAACAAAGACAGACCAACCCCCCGGTAACTTTTAAAACTTTTCAGGCAGTAAATCCACCAGAATTCAAGGGTTCCTTAGAGCCAATTGAAGCAAATGTTTGGTTAAAGGAAATAGAGAAGGCATTTGCCTTAGTGAAAGTAAAGGAAGAACAGAAGGTCGAGTTTGCAAGATACTATCTGAAGAATGAGGCCACCTATTGGTGGGAGATGGTGAAGACATTGGAAGGTACAGATGTTATTACTTGGGAAAGGTTTAAGGAATTGTTTTTAGAAAAGTATTTTCCTCAGTTTGTTCAGGATCAAATGGAGATGGTGAAGCCATCACGGGTGCTCTAAAAATTCCATTTCCTGCACTTCCAAAAGTTGTCAGGCCTGAAATCCCTACATCTCTCATCTTTCCTGCTAACAAGACTAAGAGGGAGATAGAGGCTTGGTTACTAAGATCATCTATACAAGCTCAAAAAGGCAAATCAAATAAAAATGAATAGCAAGTTGATGTTGGAATGGAGAGGCTAAAAGTAGCTAAGGGACCTAGTCTAAGCAGAGAATTTTATGAATTATTAAAGGCTCTCAGGGATTCTCTAAATAACAACTTCTTCACAATCAAAAAGGCATTTGACAAGAAAATCAATTTCATAAGGGTGATCTTGGTGACAAAGGACAACTTTCAGGAGAAAAGGATTGTTGTCAATATAAATGACTCTGGTATGGATAGGTGTATACAGGTTTCCCTTAATTATCTCATAACAAGAAGGAAATCTGAATTGGACATTCTGATAAAAAAAGTCAACAGAGTGATTCATGAAGACACTCTCTTGCTAAACGAATTGAAGAAGGCTCAAGTAGTTGCTTTTTTAGAAGCATATTTACAACCAAGAAAGGGAGTGGTATACATCTGTCCAATCACCAAATATTGCAAATATTTCCAAATTCCTAAGCAATATGTCATGGCAAACAAGAAGCTGATAATGACTTTGAAGACAGACTTGAAGACAAAGCATTAGAAGACTGTTGAAGATGAAGACATGATCAAGTTACTGGGGAGATATCTGAAAGATGTTGAAACCAAGTTGCCCAAAATATAATAGTGGCTTGGATGATGATGAGCAGAAAAAAGATGATCACAAACCTTCTGGCTCAAATCTAAGTCAACTTTCAAAGGCAACTGACAGCAAGACAGAAGACAAGAAGAGAGATGACAAGAAAAGGGGATATGAAAGATGAAACAAGAAGGAAGATGGTGAAGGCTCAAAGAAAAATGTCCTACCAATCCAAATCTAACATGCTCAAACCACTAAACCTACAAGATCAAACATTCAACTACCCTTAACCTCTAAGCATAAACTTCTGTGTAAACAAACTACAAACACCCTACTTAAAATACCAATCACCTCTAGCCAAACCACTCTAAAGAAAATCTCAAACCTACCTTCATTTAAGCCACCTATAAAAATTCATTTCAAAATTGTTGGGAGAAAACCGAAAAAGCTGCAAGCTGAACAAAGGGCTATCTGGAATTGCTTTGATCAAAATGATTTTCTACCATTAAACTGGTACATCACATATGATGACTTCTTTCAACAATTAGCTGAATAAATAGTCAAAGTTTGGGTTGTATCATTGATAGAAGTCAAAATATATTATCAAGATGGCTCCTACACTTTACTTGGCAGGGGCTTAATGGATACACTTTCAACCACAGAAATCAAGTGGGTAATTAGCTTGATGAAGGATAAGGACACTGGTACAAAAGCATGGAGGGATGTGTTATGTGTATGTGTTAGGGCAAAAACACACGCTAAAATTACACGCAAGTATACGCGTTCGCAAGTAGTATAAGATATAAATCATAATCGTACCCACAGAGACTCTTTTTAGTTAACTTAAGATTATGCACCTATGCAACAATGGAATGGATATCGCTCAATGCTAAGACAATAACAAGTTGAGATGTTTATAACTAAGATTAAACTAACATGCAATTAACTAAGAATAAAAGTGATTGAATTAACTATATGAGACAAACATGGGATTCTAACTTCATTACTACTTCATTCAAAATCATTGTTCTTAACCTTAGCATGCAATGGTGATGACAACTAATCAGATAACACGAAACTAGTAAATGTCAACTTTCGTTGTACAAATACCCTACTACAAGACATCCAAAAAAGAGATAGAAGCTGAATAGACACCAATCATGTTGAGATCCTATGTGTCTATAGAATTTGATAACATAAAGGTATAATGAACAAGTTATCTATCGTGATTATATAGGGCAAGTAAGATGGTTAAAGTTACCTACAAATCATTCATAATAAATACATGAACCTATGCTAGCATGAAAAGTTCTAAATCTCTATATTCATTGTCGCTTCAATAGAGATTAACAAACTATCTTATATGTTCGCGACGCACATAAGACGAATACGCACAACCAATACTAGGATATCATACAATCACCACACACTTAGGTATCAAAATAATTAACTATAGAAATCCATAAGTAAATCTGTTAGAACCCCATGACAACGATTAGTTCATAACCAAACTCATCATCACCATGGGTTCCAATGAAAGCATGGTAAATAACTAAGATAAACTATGTCTGAAATAACTCAATAATAATAACAAAGTACGTTAACAAGAGAATTAGGTTCAAACAACAAAGAAAACAAGCATCCAAATTACAACTTAAGCATAGAATCACAAGTAAAAATAATATCTTCTTCTCCTTCATCGTATTTTACTATTAGGTCTTCTTGTTTCTATCTCCTTGCTCTTCTATATGAAAAACTTCTTTTAAATGTCTTTAAATACCAGCCCAACAGATCAGGAGTCCAGCAAATCAATCTTATAATAGAATCAGGATTCCTGAAATTCGTCATAGCGCGGCCGCCCTCAAATCTAGCGCGGCCGCCCTGAGTTTCTGAAAAATATGCGCGACCGCTCCCAAGAATAGCGCGGCCGCCCTGACCTTCTGGAAAATCTAAATTTTTCTGCTTTCTTGACCTTCTCGTGCTGGTTTCTTGTTCGCAATCGACCGAGGTTCCATCCTAACACTCTTTTAAGCATAAAACATACAATATCCATTTCTTCTTTCGAATAATCCCTGAAATGCAAAACACTACGAAAACACATCAAAAACACAAACATCTTGAGTACAAAACACCAATTCGAGCCTTTACGAAGCGTTCTAAGTGGATATAAATTTCACTTATATTGACTTGTACTTCCATGCGGTAGTTGTTGAAGTTGGAGTTGTTGTCTTGGTGCATATTGCCGTTGTTAAAAACCAGGAGGGTTGAATTGTTTTGCTGCATACTGCTGATAAGGCTATTGCACCGTATTCTGATTGTTGTTCCATCTGAAGTTAGGATGATTGCGTTTGTTGGGATGATAAGTGGCTGGAACTGGTTGCTGCATCATCTGAAAGTTGCTCACAAACTGAGCTAATTCACTAGATATAGCGCATTGCTCCGTCGCATGCGAACCTGCACACAGCTCACAAACACTGGTTATCTGATTAACACAATAGTTAGCCAAAGAATCAATCTTCATAGACAACGCCTTTAGTTGAGCAGTGATAGCCATAGCTGTATCCACTTCAAGAACTCAAGAGGGTGATTAGCTTGATGAAGGATAAGGACACTGGTACAAGAGCATGGAGGGATGTGTTATGTGTATGTGTTAGGGCAAAAACACGTGCTAAAATTACATGCAAGTATACACGTTCGCAAGTATTTTAAGATATAAATAAGATTCGTACCCACAGAGACTCTTTTTAGTTAACTTAAGATTATGCACCTATGCAACAATGGTATGGCTATCGCTCAATACTAAGATAATAACAAGTTGAGATGTTTATAACTAAAATTAAACTAACATGCAATTAAATAAGAATAAAAGTGATTGAAATAACTATATGAGACAAACATGAGATTCTAACTTCATTACTACTTCATTCAAAATCATTGTTCTTAACATTAGCATGCAATGGTGATGACAACTAATTACATAATACGAAACTAGTAAACACCAACTTTCGTTGTACGAATATCCAATTACCAGGCATCCACAAAAGAGATAGAAGCTGAATTTCTGACAAATAGGCGCGGCCGCCCTTAAATCCAGCATGGTCGCCCTGAGTTTTTGACAAATGGGCGCGACCACTCCCAAGACTAGCGTGGCCTCCCTAACCTTCTGGAAAATCTGAAATTTTCTGCTTTCTTGACCTTCTCGTGCTGGTTTCTTGTGTGCAATCGATTGAGGTTCCATCCTAATACTCTTTTAAGCATAAAATATGTAATATCCATTCCTTTTTTCAAATATGCCCTGAAATGCAAAACACTACGAAAACACATCAAAAACACAAATATCTTGAGTACAATACACCAATTCGAGCCTTTACGAAACGTTCTAAGTGTATATAAATTCCACTTATAAGTATGGTTGAAAGTAAGAGATGATAGAAGAGCAAAAGTAAAGGCTGAAAAGGATGAAAGGGATAGGAAATATGCAGAAGAAATTGTATTATTTAAACAAAGATCAAATGAGATCAAGGAAAAGGGGATGAGCAGAATTTCTAAGGATGGACATTTTCTGAACATAAAACTTGGAAGATTTTCAAGATTCAGAGTTGGTTACTTAAATGGATATTCACTGGATGATTGACTCAAGCTTGTGGAAGCTCGAAGAGGGACACAAATCATAGAGGAACTTCAAGTACTTGTAAATCTAAAGGACCTCATTAGAAAGGAAGCATGCTATGAGAATTTCATGTGATGAATATACATATCAAACTCATGTAATCAATCAGTATATAAAAAGTTGTATTTGTGCTCTGTCAATTTTATGTAATCTTTTATTATTTTATTGTAACTTGGGGTTAGTCTTGTTATCAGGCATGAATTTGTGATAAGCAAACTTTTCACAAATTTGGGGAGATTGTTGTGCAAGACATGCATGTATATAACAAGACTAAGTTACATTGACAACCCTAAAATTTAGTTATATGATAGTCTAAATATGTATTTTGTATTGTATTACTTGAGTCTGTAAAAATGTTAAAGATCAGACTGGAGTATTTTACTGTGAACAGTCTCAAGCCTAAGAATATACTCTGAAAGAAGATCAACAAGATCATGTCTCAGAAAAAGGTGAAGAAGCTTGGAGTTGAATAAATCTGTTTTAGGAAAAATGTTCTAAGTCAAGATATTTACAAGTCACAGATCAAGTCATCTAGAGAAGTCATTCGAGAACTCCATAATGACTTATCGAGAAGTCCAAAATGGCTTATAGAGAAGTCTCATAGATATCGACAAGTCAAATGAAGATATGAAGATTGGAGATATCGACAAGTAAAATTATCATTAGAGATCTCAGAGATATCTATAAGTAAAAATGTATATAGAGATCTCTGATATAACGACAAGTCAACTTTGCTTATAGAGAACTCAGGGATATCTACACATCAAAATGAAGATATGAAGATTGGAGATATCGACAAGTCAATTTCTCATTAGAGATCTCTGAGACCTCAACAAGTCAAAATACATATAGAGATCTCAGAGATATCGATAAATTATTTCTACATGTAGAGTTTTGGAGACCTCAACAAGCCAGGTTCACTTATAGAGAACTCAGAGATCTCGACAAGTTAAAACACTTATAGAGAACTCAAAGATCTTGATAAGCCATTATACTTATCGAGATGTCAGTTCTCTATACAACATACTAGAGATCTCGATATGAACCTCAAGTACAGAATGTAGACAAGTTAAATATTCAAGATTATCAATCAACAAATGATCTAATCACTTAGATGTAAAAGTCTACAAAAGCAGCTTGAAGAGCGCCATATCAAAGGCCAAGATTAACTGACAAAGGAAAGTCACAGACCTACACGATTTGCAAAGATTCACTAAGTCAGAAATAGAAAGCTTTAGGTATAACTTAAAGTAGGATTTAGTAAATCTTATTGCATGTTGTGTAAATATGTGTTTACTAATCTATAAAGTAAACACTGTGTAATATATAATAGATGATGTCAAAGATTAATGAAGCTGACAATGTCATTAGCAATCAGTTAAGCTTGGGGCCAACCCTAAGTAAGTTGTATTGTTATCTGAATTTGTATTATGTACTTGTAACACTTAAAGTCTGTAAAAATGCAAAGGAACTGACTGGACTCTTTTTCCTAAAATAGTATCAAGCCTAAGGATTCTATCTGGAAGAAGATCAAGAAGATCATGCCTTAGAAGAATTTTGAAGAAGCTTGGAGTTGAATAAATCTGTTTGGAGAAAAAATTTCTAAGTCAAGATCTCTACAAGTCACAGATTTAATGTTATAGAGAAGTCATTCGAGAAATCCAGAATGACTTATCGAGAAGTCATTCAAACTCCAAAGAGTATCGACGGATAAGCAACATCTACTCGACGGATGAGCTATATATCCACTCGATGGATGAATAACATCTACTCGACGGATGAGCAATATCTACTCGACGGATGAGCAATATCTACTCAACGGATAAGCAATATCCACCAGGAGTAGAGAAGTCAGGAAAGCTACTTGAGAACTCAAAAAGATATCAACAAGTCATTCCTTCACTAGAGAACTCAGAGTTATCGACATGTCTATATCCATTCGAGAACTCAGAGATATCTACAAGTCAAGTGAAGTTATGAAGACTAGAGATCTCAATGAGCTGAAGACCTCTACAAGCCAAACTCCTTATAGAGTACTAGAGATCTCGATAAGCCTTAATACTTATCGAGATGTCAAGTGTTCAAATGAATCAAATTGGAGATCTCGAAGTGCAGTCTCAAAGTACAGAATTGTAGATCAGTTTAATATCCAAGATAAACAATCAACAAATAATCCAACAGCTGGATTAACAAGTCTACAAAAAGCAGCTTAAAGAATGTGCAAGATCAATGGCAATAATTAACTGACAGAGGAAGATTAAAGTAAACACTGGATGCTAAAGATATGCTAAGCCAGAAATGGAAGATTTGCTTTTCTATAAATAGAAATGACAAGTGACAGTTTAGAAAAGCTAATAGCATATTTATTATCCACTGTGTAAACCAACAGTTAACTGAGCTATAAATTTAACACTGGTCCTCTAGTTAGAAGTAAAAATTTAGATCAAAAAATTCTTGTAACACTCTCGAGAAGAAGCTGAGCTCTATAACTTAGAAGAGTTTAGAAATTTTGTAGCAAAGCAACTTAATTTTTAATACAAAAATTAAGTGAGTTTTGAAGATCTGCGTTCTTTATTTTATGCATGTTTAATTTCTGCATGAACACTTTTCTATACAAGATTTAATTTACTTTGTCCAACCATTATCTTTCAAGAAAAGCCCAAAATCAGAAAACACATTCACCCCCCCCTCTGTGTGTGATTCATTACCTAACAAGTGGTATCAAATCAAAATCTGAAAGAAAACAGATTCAAGATCTTGGAAGAATAAATACACTGAAAATCAGTAGCATCAAAATTCCCACCTTTGACAAAGCTAACTACACTCTTTGGAAAAAGAAAATGATGTTGTTTATCAAGATGGCCAATCCACTCTACACTCAGATCCTCAAGAATGGACCTTTCATTCATGTTGTAAGTGAATCTACAGATGGAAACATTATCATACCAGCTCATTATGCTCCAAAAGATCCTGCTGAGTATACTGATCCTGAAAAGGAGATGGTTTCTATGTATAGCAGTTTACAATTGATATTGATTGAGTCACTTGACAATGTGATGTACAACAATATTGTTAACTGTGACACTGCTAAGTAAATATGGGAGAAGATTGAAATACTCTGTGAAGGAACTGAGGAAGTTAGATCTAATCAAAGAAGGATACTGATTTCACAGTATGAGGGTTTCATGGCTAAGCCCAAGGAAAGCATTACTGATGTGTTTGAAAGATTTAATAAGTTGATAAATGACTTGCAGCTTCATGACAAGTACTATGAAGCTGAAGAAGTGAATCTAAAGTTCTTGCTTACTCTTTCTGATCATTTGGAACAGAAAATCTCAGCAATCAGGAAAGGGAGAGACTTGAGCAGGATAACTCTGGAAGTTCTATATGGAATTCTCAAAACCTATGAACTAGAGATGATTCAAAGGCAATCGCTGAGATCTGGTCAAGGACATGTTGTGGATGGCTCAAGTGCTCTAATTGTTAATAAAAGCCAAACATCCAATGATGAACCAAGAATCTCAGTTGCCTCAACAAGTGAGCAGAGAACAATTGATTCACAAGAGCAAGTCATACTAGAATTGGAAAAGGATGAGTTCTACACTCTTGCAGAACTGGATGAGCTAGATCAGTCAATGGCCTATCTAGCTAGAAAATTTTCTAACATTAGAGTAAGGAAGCCAAGATACTTCAAAAGTAAAGGACAGTCTTTTAACAAAGACAGCAGCTGGAAAGAGAAAGGAAAGTATAATTCTGATAGCAAAAGTGGTTACAAGACTGGATCTGTTGACAGATCTAATATAAGGTGCTTCAACTGTGATGAACTAGGCCACTTTGCTACAGAATGCAGGAAAACCAAGAAGGCAAAGAAAGATAAGGCTTATCTTGAACTGGAAGCAAAGTATGAAGCTCTTCTGAAGAAACTGTAAAGCAAAACTTATATTACAGAAGGTAAAAGTTGGGATGATTCTGAAAATAATGAAGATGAAGAACTTGGAAACTATGCACTCATGGACTTGGAGCAAGGAGAATCATCCTCATCTAAATCACAGGTACCAACTCCTACCCCCACTGATTTAAATGTGAATCAATATAAGGAAACTGTTGAAAAGATGAGCAAAGAAATGTTTCACATTAATACAAGCATGGTTGCTTGTTAGGTCTCACACACTGTAGACGGAGGTTAAATACAGCGTTTATCACAATCAAATCGAATATAAGAACACATAAAACAGATTTTATTTAACACAATAAACTCTATTACAATATGAAACTGTCCTCTCTCAGTGATGAACAACTTATCACGAGAGCTGCTAGGGTTACAATGAATAACAACTTGATTATGATAACACATATAGTGTTAACTTTATATCTGTGTTTATGTACTACACAGTTACAAGATAAATTCTAATTTATATGGAATATAATTCTGCTTCCTAAAATATATCAACCAGTTATCTTTTCTTCCAAGTATTCTATTCTTCATAGAATTCCTTCTTTATGCATATCTCTTCTTGCGTTTGTCTTGATCTTCTTTCCTTTCAATCAGCCGCCTTCCTTATCTGAAAGTCTCCTTAAGTCCTGATAAATATCTCCTGATAACTTAAGTTCTGACAACTTAAGTTCTGATATCTTAAGTACTGACTCCTGTATAATTACTGATTTCCAGTTAAGTACTCATTTGTCCTATTTAAGTAAGATCTGAAAACTAAACACAAATCATATTAGTCATGACATTATCAAATATATCTAACAATCTCCCCCAACTTGTAAATTAGAATAATATACAAGTTTAACAGATATTTGATGATGTCAAAAACATTAAGTACAAATGCATATAAATTTGACTAGATAATTACAACTTATAGTCCTTGTGGCTTTACCATTCTCAAGGTCTGATAACAGCTTCAGTCTTTATACACATCAGAATTTAAGCAGTTGTAGATCTTTGATTTGGCTTCAATTACTGATCTCTTTGATATCAAGAGTTGTTCTGAGATAGTTCTTTAACAAACATCTCTCAGCATATTCAAGTTCATTAACCATCCTCCTTTTAGCATTCTTCAATTCAACTGTATCTTCACCAATTTGAAAGATAGCAGCCCTGAGATCATTTATTCTAGCTTTCCTTATATCCTGATCTAGTCTGATTAAATATGCCTTTTCAGACTCAAGATTGAATTCCACAGCCTTATAACCCAGAAAAGTAGTTATAATCTTAGCAGAGTTAGGCTTCATTTCGACAATATCACCTTTGTGATCTCTGTACTTGGGACAGTATGTGCTATCAGACTTTACAGAGTAAAGCTTCTTCTGTCTTTGAATTTGAGTCTTCAAATAATTTGCAGCACTATCTGTTAATCTGTTCTTCACTTGAAGTAAGAATAGAACATGTTCCAGTTCCTCAAAATACTTCAGTGGTATAACATTCTACCTAATATGGTATACCCTTCCATCTATCATAAAATATAACAAGATGTGTTCTTTCAAAAATGTATGGTAAACCATCTGTATAGATTCAAGCTGATTCCATCTTTCAGGAGTTGCTCCAACACCTGGTTCACTTAAAGAAGTTGGATCATTGGTTGTGTTCTGTATTCTTCTTTCATCAGCACTACCCAATCCAGATTTATCTCTGGCTTCTTTTCCTGTAACAACCCTTGCTTCAAAACCACCTATTGTATTCTTCAAAGATTGAGTCTGTTTAGCTTTGGTGAATCCTGGTAGGAGTAACTTTGAAGGTTTAACATGATCAATGTCAGAGGTTTCCCTTTCCTTATCTTCTAATATCAAGCCAACTTGAGCTAAGTCAGAGGTTGCTTGCTTCACTGTCATATCAGAACTTACTATATCATGACTCTGAACAACATGAGCCATGTCAGAGGTTATTTGAGAAATCTTCCTTTTTATCAGAGTAAGACTAGCATCTTCATCAGGTATATCTTCATCCACAAATGGCACATAAACCTTTACAGGTTCATCAAATTTTTCTTTGCCCTTAGACCTTGGATCTATCTCCACTTGTGGTTTGACTTTAGTTGCCTCAGGATTTGTCCTTTCTTTTATCACAATGCATTTAGCCTTAGGAAGTTCCTTTTCAACAACAGAAGCTTTAGATTTGGAGTTGACTTTTTCTAACTTAAGTCTAGCTTCTTCTTCCTTTAGACTCTCAAAGTCCATTCCTAGATTTTCTTTCAGAAATAACTGTCTTGAAATTTCCTCATCAAGTTCCAAATGTTCATCAGAACTTATCCTTTTACCAGTATCAGAACTTATTCTTCTTCCAGTATCAGAACTTGTTCTTTGACTTATAGTTCCAGCTTTGCTTGATGAAAAACCTTTACCTTGACCATGACCTCCACCCATTCCAGAGTTTCTCTGGTCATCTTTTTCATCATCTTTCCCCTTCAGTGTCTTAACAGTTTTGCATTTGGACTTAATTACTTTCTCCCCCTTTTTGGCATCAGCAGGTAAAAGAAGAGAGACAAGCAAATCCACTGAGGATTGGATCTCATTGAGTTGATTTTGATGAGAAGCTTGATTCTTCAAAATTTCATCAATCTGAACCTGTTGCTTCTCCTGAGTTTTCTCAATGTACTCAATTCTGTCAAAGGTAGGTTTGAAAAACCTTTTCTTGTCCAACTTGACAAGCATATCTTGCTGATTTATGGATTCTTGAATCTTGTCTACCTTGGCCTGAGTTACAGATTATTCACCTTGAAGGTGCCTTGTACTTAGTGCAGTAACTCTGAGCTGTGTCTTGAAATCATCATTGACTAGCATCTCATCAGCTTTGGTCAAGTGATCAGCAAGTATGGTTGAAGAAGGAACAAAATCAACTTTGTTCCATTCCTTAGTTCACTCCCTTCCTCTAGGAGTTTCACTCCAAGGTACTGGTGCATCTTCTCTAACAAACTTTTTGATTAATTCAGCTTTATTTGGAGCTTATTGAGGTGCATGTCCCTGATGGACCAGCTGCATCAGCATCTACATTGGCAGCAGCTTCACCAGTAAATTCAGCATTTGCAGCATCAAAACTTATAGAATCAGCATCATCAGCATCCTCTGATAAAAGAATAGTATGAGAGGCTATTGAGGCTTCAACATCATCCTCTAAGTATTGATCTCCAACTAAGTTCTGATCAACAGCCATACCTTGATGCCCACCTAAAATCTAATTTTCATCATCCAGATTCAGAATTGGTGTAGTAGGAATATCCTCATTAAAATCAGCATCTAGAATTGGTGTTGTTGGTGGAGTGATTGGAGTTGGTGGAGCTTCTAAGTACAAAACCTCAGGCACAATCAAGTTATGAATATCAATCTCAGCACTTGTACCTGGGTCATCAGTATGTACTTGTTCAATTATAGGTGACACGGGAGGAGTAAGCACTCTGTCTTGAGCAGTTTCCGGTTGTGCTAAAGGAAGTCATTCAATAACAGTTGGTTCTGTTGGGATCAGAGATTCCTGACCCCCTTCCTTAGCTGCTTCATCATCTTCTAATTCTGACTCAACCGTGTCCCTGTGAGCTCTTTTCTTTTTCTTTTTCTTCAAGGGTGGAGACACTGTAGGAGCTTTATCATCAGGATTTTGCTTTCTAAGCCTTTTGAGAGGCCTAGAACTCCCAGTTTTAGTGTCTTTCTGAGAAGAGATCTTCTCAGCTTCTACTACAACAGGTTCAGACATGGGAACCTGTTCCTCATTGTCTGACTCATCTCTCAGAAGAAGTTTCCTTCTCTTCTGTTGAGTCTGAGGTACTGTCTTAGTCCTCTTGGGTTTAGAAGATGAAGGCTTCACATGATGTGCTGAAGGTTGAGATTGAGATGACTGTGATGGTTTGAAATATGTCCTGATTGAGGGTTGAGTAGGTTGAGGTTGAGAAGTTTGAGGTCTTTGTGTAGATGTGGTATGTTCTGATAGCTGTTGTGGTGGCTGGGATGTGGGTTGAACATCAGGGTAAACAGATGTGTAAGTTTGAGGATCAGCATTTACCAGTATCTGTTTCACTAACTGAGGTATTTGTAAGGGTCTAACCACTTGTTTCTTAATGTTAGCATTTAACACATCATTAAAGGCCCTTTTTGCAAGCTTAAAGGGTGGAATTAAATCAGTGGTAGGTTGGGGTTCATCAGCACAATAAAAAGTATATATAAGCTGACAGAATCTAGCAAAGTATACTACATTCCTATCCTTTATCATCCTATCCCCTATGAAACCTAGCACAGCACTTGCAAAATCAAAGTGATTTTGATGAATAAGAGCATACCCGATTTGCTGACTCATGATTGGAATAACATCAAAGTTGGAGCATTTATTGGCGAATGCCTTAGTGATGCAATCAAAGAAAAAACTCCATTCTTTCCTGATATTTGCTCTTTTTAGTTGTCCAAGCTTTCCCAAAATTTTCTTATAACCCAAACTGGCCATAAGATGCTGTAGAATAGAGTCCTCCACTGTTGAGAATGTACAGCCTTCTGGTAAGTGGAGAGCTTTGCGAACTGCCCCAGGAGTAACTACATGTTCAACATCATTTACTTCAAATACAATGCTTGGAGTACCAGTAGCACCACCATCATCAAAAATCCCAGTCCGCCAAAACGTCAGTACTTGTTGGCTTGAAATGGTTTGAGGTTGGGTCAAAGCATACCCAATCTCACTATTTGCTAAGAAATCTTGCACAAAGTGCAAATCTGATGGAGCTTCAGCCTTGTTCAAGATTGCAGCATAGTTATTTTGTACAAACTTGGCTCCATCAACAATTAAATCCTTGGGCGCCATCAGAAATAAGTGAGAAACTTGTTTTCCTGAAAGGTGTTTGTTGAAATGTCTGTATAGTGAACTGTCAGAAAATGTGAGAGAATAAGAAAAGAGAGAGAGTGAAATAAAATAAAAATATGAATAAAAAATTTGAAAATCTTTTATCTCTTTTACTTAGACAACCCACGGTATAGCAGTTAATGAGGAGTGGAACAGACCTTTACACCTGTCAAACATGCAGCAGTTAAGGCAAAAGTTAATGGGCACGGTAAATAAGCAATTATGACTTTGCACGTTCAGTTTTAAAAAAAACTGTTCCCACTAAACAAATGATTATTACTGCTTTATCTCACATAAACCAATATTCTAAAAAAATGTGACCATTGAGGTAATGACCAAAAATAAACCAAGTAAATAAATACTGCCACGTCAGCATCAGAACTTGATTATTATCAGAATTTAAAAGTCATCAGAATATTGCTTCTTAACTCAAAAAGTGAATATTTATTCCTGTAATTCTTCACACAAATACTGATATGGGTACATCAGAACTTAATCATCAGAACTTCTATCAAAACTTGTCCTCAGAATTTATGCAACTAATACTTAAACAGTTCATCCAAAATAACATTTATCACCACAGTAATTTTCATCATTCATATGGAGTGTATGTGTGTGCATTAAGCTAAATAGCAGTCAAAGAGTAAAGTCTGATTCACTTCAGTACATCTTAGAAATAAGGCATAACTAAGAACTGTGCTTAAAATCTGTCATTTTTCTGAAGTCTACTATAGAATAAGTTCATGCATGAGTCCACCTCAACTATTTGTGCTCATTTTATGCATATTTAGAAATTCCTTTTTACAGTGGCTTCTCAGTGTAAGTGAGTCACAACTGCTTATCAGAATTTATGCTATTATTAGAGTATTTCTCCAGTAATCAGAGAATGTGAAAAGTCACCAAGAAAACTTCATTTTGCTTTTCTAATGCATATTACTTAATACCAGCAATGCACTTGGGTCTTCCCTTCTACATTTTTTGCCCTAGATCTCAAAGGAGTACCTGATTTTTTTATTGATAAGTGAGGCTTATCAGCACTTAGTACATCCATCAGATTTACTAACATCAGAACTTAATCAGATAAGAAGCACTATTCTAGTTTTTGACTTAGTAATAAGATACACAAAGTAAACTTCAACTAAGCTCAATATCAGAATTTGCTTGTGTTAAGAGATTTCCGCATAAACAATTACTTCAGACATGGGATCTGTAGTATATTAAAGACTACTAGTTCAGCATCTAACACAATTATCCTCATTGGATTGAGTAGTCACAGAAACATTCATATCACTATCAGAGTTTAGAAATTCACATCAGACAATAATAAGCGTTTAAGCAAATTTTCAATTTAGGCACAAAATTCACAAAGATAGTAATATCTGTAAATACTGATCATAAAGTCTGATGTATCAGAACATAAACTAAGCAGATTTAGAGAAAGAACCTGAAACCATTCCAAGTTCATTTACCAATCTTGTAAAGGTTACTTCACATAGTGGTTTTGTGAAGATATCTGCTAGTTGTTGATCTGTTGGAACAAAATGCAATTTCATTGTACCTTCATCCATATGTTCCCTTATGAAGTGGTACCTAATGCTGATGTGTTTTGTCATTGAGTGTTGAACTGGATTACCTGTCATAGCAATAGCACTTTGATTATCACTGTAAATAGGGATTTTAGAATATATTAACCCATAATCCAGTAACTGATTCTTCATCCAAAAAATCTGTGCACAACAGCTTCCTGCAGCAATGTACTCTGCTTCTGCAGTTGATGTGGAAATTGACTTTTGTTTCTTGCTAAACCAAGAAACTAATCTGCCTCCAAGAAATTGGCAGCTTCCACTTGTGCGTTTCCTGTCAATTTTGCATCCTGCAAAATCTGCATCTGAGTAACCTATTAGCTTAAAGTCTGATTCACTAGGATACCACAATCCCAGATCAGCTGCACCCTTAAGGTATTTGAAAATTCTTTTCACAACTGTTAAGTGAGGTTCTCTTGGATCTGCTTGAAATCTTGCATAAAGATAGGTAGCATACATGATATCAGGTCTACTTGCAGTTAGATAGAGTAGTGAGCCAATCATACCTCTGTAATCAGTAATATCTACTGATGTGCCGGTATCCTTATCCAATTTTGTTGCAGTGGCCATAGGAGTGGATGCACTTGAACAATCTTGCATTCCAAATTTCTTCAACAAATTTCCGGTGTTCTTAGATTGACAAATAAAAGTTCCTTCTTCATTCTGCTTGACTTGAAGACCTAGAAAATAGCTAAGTTCTCCCATCATACTCATTTGATATCTTGACTGCATTAGCTTGGCAAACCTTTTACAAAGTCTGTCATTTGTAGAACCAAAAATAATATCATCAACATATCTGCACCAAAAGTAAGTCCTTTCCATGGTTGAGATAAAACAGTGTTTTGTCAATAGTCCCTCAGTTTAATCCACTTTCCAGAAGAAACTGAGCTAATGTCTCATATCATGCTCTTGGAGCTTGCTTAAGGCTATAAAGTACTTTGTCAAGTCTGTAGACATGATTAGGAAATTTTGAATCTACAAAACCTGGAGGTTGTTCAACATATACTTCTTCTTCTAATTCTCCATTAAGAAAAGCACTTTTTACATCCATTTGAAAGACTGTAAACTTTTTGTGACCAGCATAAGTCAAAAATATCCTTATGGCTTCCAATCTAGCAACTAGTGCAAATGTTTCATCATAATCAATTCCCTCTTGTTGAGAATATCCTTTTGCAACCAGCCTTGCTTTATTCCTTGTAATTATGCCATCACTATCAGTTTTGTTTCTGAACACCCACTTTGTACCAACTACAGATCTGTTGTTTGGTCTTGGCACTAGGGTCCAGACTTTATTTCTTTCAAATTCATTTAACTCTTCCTGCATTGCTTACACCCAATCAGCATCTTAAAGAGCTTCTTCTACTTTCTTTGGTTCAGTCTGAGAAATAAAAGAGTGATAGAGACATTCATTTGATGTAGTTGTTCTAGTTCTGACAACTGCATCAGGATTTCCAATAATTAAGTCAGGTGTATGTGCTTTAATCCACTTCCTTGCAGATGGAAGGTTTTTTCTAGAACTGGATGTTCCCCCATGATCCATGCTGTCTTCATCAACCTTTTTTGATGCTCCCCCTGAAATTATACTCTCTGAATTGGATCCTTCAAAATTGGAGTTCCCAGAATTATCAGAACTTGGCCCATCAGAACTTGATGAATCAGAACTTGAAGAGCCAGTTGTAGGTTCTGATGTTTCTTGAGATGTGGTTGTATCTTCAGTATGCTCCCCCTACACAGGTGCATCTTCCTTTGGCGTAGTCACCACAGTTTCAATAACATCAGAGTTTAATCCCTCAGAGTTTGCAATATCAGGATTTAGACTGTCAGGATTTACAGTATCAGAATTTAAAACTTCATTCTCAAATCTCAGCTGATCATGATCATTGAAATTTTCAAGTCCAGTAATCTTCTTATCATCAAAAGAGATATTGATAGATTCCATGACAACCATTCTTCTTAAATTGTAGACTCTGAAGGCTTTTGTGGAAAGTGGATATCCAACAAAAATTCCTTCATCAGCTTTTAGGTCAAATTTGGATAGCTGTTCAGGATGAGTCTTAAGAACAAAACACTTGCATCCAAATACATGATAATACTTCAGATTTGACTTCTTTTTCTTCACCATCTCATATGGTTTCTTTCCATGCTTGTTAATGAGTGTTGTATTTTGAGTAAAACAAGCAGTCTGCACAGCTTCAGCCCGAAAAGAGGTTGGTAACTTTGCTTCATCAAGCATAGTTCGTGCAGCTTCAATGAGAGTTCTATTCTTTCTTTCAACCACTCCATTTTGCTGTGGAGTTCCAGGAGCAGAGAATTCCTGCTTGATTCCTTGGTCTTTGCAGAACTCTTCCACAATTAAATTCTTGAACTCAGTGCCATTATCACTTCTTATGATTTTCACAGAGTCTTTAACCACTTTATCCAGTTGTTTGACATGATCAATCAAGATAGATGCAGTTTCACTTTTTGTGTGCAAGAAATACACCCATGTGTATCTGGTGAACTCATCCACTATGACCATAGCATATTTCTTCTTTGTAATAGACATGACATTCACCGGACCAAATAAATCAACATGTAGTAGGTGATAAGGCTCAAGAATTGAAGATTCAGTCTTGCTCTTGAATGAAGATTTTCTTTGTTTTGCCTTTTGACAGGAATCACAAAGGTCATCAGGAGCAAATACTGATTTTGGAAAACCTCTCACAAGATCTTTCTTGACTAGTTCATTTATATTGTTGAAATTTAAATGAGAGAGTTTCTTGTGCCAATTCCAGCTTTCTTCAATTGATGCTCTACTTAACAGATAGATTGCAGAACCATCAGTACTTGTTGAAAGCTTGGCTTCATAAATGTTACCATGCCTGTATCCTTTCAGAACAACTTTGCCTGTAGATTTTCTTACAACTTCACAATGTTCTTCAAAGAAATCCACATGATAACCTCTGTCACAGATTTGACTAACACTCAGCAAATTGTGTTTAAGTCCTGAGACTAGAGCTACTTTTTCAATGATGATATTCCCCAGATTGATATTGCCATATCCCAAAGTTTTTCCCATGTTGCCATCTCCATAAGAAATACTTGGGCCATCTTTCTCCACAAAGTCTGATAGCAGGGCTTTATTTCCAGTCATATGTCTTGAACATCCACTGTCCAGAACTAGGATGTTTTTCCTGTTGCCCTGCAATCATAAAGACCACTAATGATTAGTTTTAAGGACCCGGACTTGCTTGGATTCTTTGGCCTTATTAAGTTTGTTAACATTTGCAGCGGATTTAGCATCAGAGTTTATGTTAACATTTTTCTTATCAGCATTTACACTATCAGACTTTGCATCAGAATTTACACTAGAAGGAATAATGCTAACTTTCTTTAAAGAAGGTTTTATTTGATAATAATCATAGTACAAACTATGATATTCCTTATAAGTATAAATGGAATGCCATAAACTACTACAATGAAAACAAGGATTTTGTGGCCTATATTTAACGGACTGACTCTAAACTCCTGACTTTGAAGGTAAGGAGTTTATGTTCTTATTTTTCCTGCAAAAAGAAGCCAGATGGTTAGAATTTCCATAGTTATAACATTTCTTTCTAGGAGCATTAGGAACAGGCTTATAATCATTACTTTTATTCACACCTTCCTTTCTATTCCTATTTTTCCTAGGGAGCTTTACCTTGTTTATATTCTTAACATCTTTCAGCTTATGATTAAGCTGTTTCTTTGTCATTAAGCCTATGTTAACTTCAGTTGGCTTATCTTGTTTTGGTTTGTCAGAAGTTAATTTCTCTTTAACTTCTGATTTATCAATATCAGACTTTACAGCTACAAACTTAACAGGATTTACCTTTGTCTTTTGTTTAACAACTATAGGCTCAATTTCTACAGTTCCCTTATCATTCTTATCATCTCCATAACCTAAGCCTTCTTTCCTGTTTCCACTACTTAACAAATTCTGAGTTGTTCTACCAGAGTTAGTCCAAAACCTGATAATCTCTCTTTCCTTTTCTAACTCAGTTTTTAGAGATTCATTTATTTTAAGTACTTCATCCCTGACTGAAAAGGCATCATCTCTATCTTTCTGAGTTTGATGGAACATGACTAACTCTTTTTCTAAATAATCATTCCTCTTTTTATAAGCAAGATTTTCATAAGTTAATCTTTCACATGTTAAAGTTTGATCTTTATAACTAATGAACATGGTTTTAAGATATCTTCTCAACTCAGTAATATCATCAGTATGAAAGGCATAAGTAGTTTAAGGTACCTTTAACTCAGCATTATCAGAATTGCTATCAGCATTTGCCATCAAGGCATAGTTCACCTCACTTTCAGAATCTAAAGTGTATGTCCAGCTTTTCTTCTTTATGACAAGAGCTTTGCCTTTGTCACTCTTCACTTTCTTGCAATCAGGAGATATGTGGCCTTTCTCACCACAGTTGTAGCACTTGACAATTGAGTAATCTCCTCTGTCATACTTTCCTCTTTTGCCTTCAGATTTTCTGAAACCCTTCTTATCAGAACTTGCACCTTTCCTGGAAAATTTCTTTCCCTTTCTGAATTTCCTATATGCAATCCTTGTGATTCCTTTCACCATGAGAGCACACAGCTTCATCATCTCTTCATCAGCATCCATCTCAGGTAAGCTTTCAGTTTCTGAGTCATCATTACTATCAAAACTTGATGACTCAGTATCAGTCTTTGTGATGAGAGCTTTTCCTTTGCCTTTTCTTGAGGCAGCTTCTTTAGGGGATTCCTCCTCAGCCTTTAGAGTAACTGTCCTTGATTTTCTTCCATTCCTCTTGCTTCTTTGTTCCATCTCAAGTTCATGAGTCTTGAGCATCCCATAAATTTCATCAAGAATTGTTTCTTCAAGATTATAGTTGTCTCTTATAGTGGTGGCCTTCAAATCCCAACTTTCAGGAAGAGCTAACAGGAATTTAAGATTTGAATCTTCAAGATCATATACCTTGTCAACTAGTGACAAATCATTCAAGAGTTTGACAAATCTGTCATATAAACCAGTCAATGACTCATCAGGTTTTGAGTCAAAGTGCTCATACTCTTGAGTGAGTATAGTCTTCCTGTTCTTCTTAATTGAATCAGTTCCCTGGCATCTTGTCTCCAAGGCATCCCATATCTCCTTTGTAGTCTTGCAGTTAATTACCCTATTTGACATGACATTATCAATGGCACTATGCAGCAAGTGTCGTACCTTAGCATCCTTAGCAATCGATGAGATATCTTCAGCAGTGTAATCACTCTTCTCATGTGGAACAGACTTTGTTGGTTCACCTGCAACTACAACAGAGAGTTTGGTTGGCTTGTGTGGTCCTTCATTGATTCTGTCAAGGTATTCTGGATCTGTAGCTTCCAGAAACATAGTGCAAGCCATGCCTGTATCATATCAAGACTAAGTCATACTGACAACCCTGAGATTAGTTGTATTGTAACCTTAATCTGTAATTCATACTTGTAACACTTAATGTCTGTAAAATGTAAATGGAGCAGACTGGAGCATTTTTCTCTAAACAGTGTCAAGCCTAAGAATTCTATCTGGAAGAAGATCAAGAAGATCATGCCTCAGAAGAATTATGAAGAAGCTTGGAGTTGAATAATTCTGTTTGGTGAAAAACATTCTAAGTCAAGATCTCTACAAGTCACAGAATTAGTGTTATAGAGAAGTCATTCGAGAACTCAGAAAGACCTATCGAGAACTCAGGAATTGTCTATCGAGAACTCAGGAAATGCTATTGGAGATATCGATAGGTCAGATACCTATTCGAGAACTCAGAGATATCGACAAGTGTACATTCATTAGAGAACTCTGAGTTATCGATAAGCCAAAGTCCATTAGAGAACTCTGAGTTACCGATAAACCAAAATTCACTAGAGAACTCAGAGTTGTCGATAAGTCAAGTCAACAATGAAGTTTCAGAGATATCGACAAGCCAACATGCCTATCGAGATGTCGAGTTCTCTACAGCTTAATTGGAGATCTCAAAGTGAAGAAATTTCTCTAAGTACAGAATTGCAGAACAGTTTAATATCCAAGGTTGCAAATCAACAAACAATTCACATAGCTGGATTGACAAGTCTACAAAAAGCAGCTTGAGAGATGTGCAAGATCAATGACAAAGATTAACTGACAGAGGAGATTAAAGTAATCACGGGATGCTAAAGATATGCTAAGCCAGTAATGGAAGATTTGCTTTTCTATAAATAGAAATGACAAGTGACAGTTTAGAAAAGCTAATAGCATGTTTAGTATCCACTGTGTAAACCAGCAGTTAACTGAGTTATAAAGTTAACACTGGTCCTCTAGTTAAAAAGAACAATCAAGATAGAAAATCTAGTATTCTCTCTCAAGAAAGAAGCTAAGTTCTAAAACAAGAACTTAGAGATTTTGTAGCAAAACACTGCTTGATTTTTAATATAAAATTAAGTGAGTTTTGAAGATCTTTGTTCTACATATTTGCATTGTTATTTATGTCTAACATCTACTCCACAAAATTATTGATAACAATCAACTGCTAAACTCAGAGCAAAACCAAAAAGTAAACATTTAAGCTAAAACACATTCACCCCCCCCCCCCGTGTTGTATTCATATCTAACAAGTGGTATCAGAGCAAAATCTGAAAGTAAACAGATTAGATCTTGGAAATATGAATACACAGAAAATCAGTAGTATCAAGATTCCTCCCTTTGATAAGGCCAATTACACTTTATGGAAAAAGAAAATGTTGCTGTTTATAACAATGGCCAATCATCTTTACATTGGTATCCTCAAAAATGGGCCCTTCACTCCTGTAGTTAGAGTTGAGGAAACCACAGATGGAGATATGGTTATTCAAGCTCATTATGCTCCCAAGGATCCTTCTGAGTATACTGAACCTGAAAGAGAGAAAGTTTCCCTAGATAGTGTTTTGCAACTGATACTAATTGAGTCACTTGATAATGCAATGTATAATAACATTGTCAACTGTGACACTGCTAAACAGATCTGGGAAAAGATTGAAATACTTTGTGAAGGAACTGAGGAGGTTAGGTCAAATCAAAGAAGGATATTGTTTTCTCAGTATGAGGGTTTTATGGCTAAACCAAATGAGGGTATTACTGATGTGTTTGAAAGGTTTAATAAGCTGATAAATGACTTGCAGCTTCATGATAAATTTTATGATGTCGAAGAAGTGAATTTGAAGTTCTTGCTTACTCTCCCTGATCACTTGGAATAGAAAATCTCTGCAATCAGAGAAGGAAGGGATTTGAGTAGAATCACACTGGAAGTGCTCTATGGGGTTCTGAAAACTTATGAACTTAAAATGATTCAAAAGAAGTCATTAAGGGCTGGTCAAGGATATGTAATGGGTGGCTCAAGTGCACTGATTGTGAATGATGGCCAGACTTCTAATGATGAGCAAAGATCCCCAACTCCAGCAATTTCTACAAGTGAGAAAAGAGTCAATGACACTGAAGAGCAAGTCATACTGGAAATGGATGAAGAAGATGAGTTCTACACTCTTGATGAGCTTGATGAGCTAGACAAATCAATGGCTTACTTGGCGAGAAAATTCTCTAATATTAGAGTAAAGAAACCAAGATTTTTCAAGAGCAAAGGACGGTCCTTCAACAAAGACAGCAGCTGGAAAGGAAAAGGGAAGTACACTCCTGATAGCAAAACTGGCTACAAAACTGGATATGTTGATTTATCAAAAATAAGGTGCTTTAACTGTGATGAGTTGGGCCATTTTGCTACAGAATGTAAGAAACCCAAGAAGGCAAAGAAAGATAAAGCCTATCTTGAATTGGAAGCAAAGTATGATGCTCTTCTAAAGAAGCAACAAGGGAAAGATTATATTGCTGAGGGCAAGAGCTGGGATGATTCAGATAATGATGAAGATGAAGAAGTTGGAAACTATGAATTAATGGCCTTGGAGCAAGGAGATTCTTCATCATCTAAATCACAGGTACCAACTCTTACCACAATTGATTTAAATGTGAGTCAATATAAGGAAACTGTTGAAAAGATGAGCACAGAAATGTTCCACATTCATACAAGCATGGTTGCTGTAAATGAGGAAGTTAGCAGATTGAAGAAGATCAATGAAAAACTTGAGAGTGAAAAACAATAGGCTGAATTGTTGCTGGTTGAGCTTGATGCTGTTAAACAAGAAATTGCATACTTAAAGAATAAATTAAAGTGTGCAAGTAAAATTGAAGCAGTGTTGAGAGAAAGGTTGGAGAAGAATGAAGTGAAGCTGAAATCCTTCAAAAATGCTTCTGAGTTGATTGGCCAATATCATGAAAAGAACAAGCCTTGTGCAAACATTGCCATTGGTCTTGACTATGAGGGTTTGAACAGCAAAAAGAAGTCTGTCAGTGACAAAGGAAAATCAACTAAAGATGAGAATGTTCCAATAATGTTGAAGAAAGTTGAATCACCTTTGTTCAAGGCATGTGAGGTGAACTTCAGTGAAGAAGAGTTGATCATCAAACAGGAGATAGCTGATGAGGACAAGCAAAAGAAAAATGATGAGACAACTCAGTCTTCCATCCCTGTTGAAACACCAAAAGCCAATCAAGAAACTAAGGAGCTTGTGAAGGAGATTAAAGCTGAAGAGGTCAAAAAGAAAAAGAAGAATATAAATGGAAAGATTGGGATAAATAAAAGCAATAACTTTGCGTATGTTGCAGATGCTCCTAGAAAGAGGTGTGAGAAATGTGGATCAATGAATCACCTAACACATCTTTGTAAAAAGGTTGTTAGTAATCCACCTGAAGGAGTCTGCAAGTACAAAGAAGCCAAGGCTAATAATCCCTATTCATTCTGTGACAAGTTTGACTGCATTCCCTGCAACATGAAAGTGATGAAGAGTTGCCACAAATTGAGAACTGATCTCATAGAATCAAAAATTGGTTCTATATCTGAAAGGGAAAAGGCTCAACAGTCCATGAATTCCATTTTATTTGAAAATTCTCATTCTACTTCTGCAAAATCAGTTAACAACAAGAAAGTACCCAACACAGCTTGGGTAGCTAAACACACTTAATCCTCATTGTGTGCAGGGCAAAGGAAAGAAGGTCATATGGATCATTGATAGTGGATGTTCCAGGCATATGACAGGTGATAAGGCCCTGCTATCACAATTTGAGGAGATGGTTGGCCCTTTGGTGACCTTTGGAGACAACAGCAAAGGATTCACAATGGGATATGGCAAGATTGTTTCTGGAAATGCTGTCATTGAAGATGTAGCACTAGTTGCTGGATTAGAAGTAAATCTTCTAAGTGTTAGTCAATTTGCAGACAGAGGTTTTCAAGTTGTTTTCAACAAAGAAGATTGTGCTTTTATTAGAAAAAAGACTGGTGAAATTGCTCTTAAAGGAGTAAGAAAGGGAAGCTTGTTTGTTGCAGACTTAGACTCAACAAATAAGGAAGGAGTGTGTTGTTTCTACACCAAGGCATCAGAAGAGCAAAGCAAACTGTGGCATAAAAAGCCATCTCACTTGAATATCAAAGCAATCAACACCCTAGTCAAGAAGGAGCTTGTGAGAGACATGCCCAATCTAGAATTTGCTCAACTGGAAGTTTGTGAAGCTTGTCAGAAAGGAAAAATGAAAAGATCTAGTCACAAGTCAAAATCTGTGAATTCTATAAGTGCACCTCTGCAACTTATTCACATGGACTTGTTTGGGCCAGTAAATATCTTGTCCATTTCAAGGAATAAATATGCCCTTGTCATGGTTGATGATTTTTCAAGATACACTTGGGTTGAGTTCATGTACTCTAAAGATGAAACTCCAAACATTATAATTGAGCACATCAAGAAAATTGAGAAGCAAGCTGAAGGAAAAGTTAGTGTGAAAAGATTGAGGAGTGATAATGGAACGAAATTCAGAAACTCAACATTAAGTGAATTCTGCAAAAGCAAAGGCATTGTTCAAGAATTTTCAACAGCTAGAACACCTCAACAGAATGGAGTAGTTGAGAGGAAAAATAGAACATTAATTGAAGCTGCTAGAACTTTGCTACAAGATGCTTAATTGCCAACTAGTTTTTGGGAAGAGGCTGTTACTACTGCATGTTACACTCAAAACAGATATCTCATCAACAAAGCTCATGGCAAATCACCTTACTCAATTATGTCTAACAGAAAGCCTACAGTGAAACATCTACATGTGTTTGGAAGTAAGTGTTATATTCTAAAAGACAACTCTGAATATGTGAGAAAATTTGACTCTAAAGCTTTTGAAGCAATTTTTCTAGGATATTCATTGGAAAGAACAGCCTACAAAATTTATGTGATTGATCAAAAGAAAATTATGGAAAGCACAGATGTGACTTTTGATGATGACAAGTGTCCAGGCTTAAAATGCCTTGATGTAAATGATGCTGAAGCCCTTGCATTTGAGAATCTAACCATTGATAGTGATTCTGATGAGGAAGATGAAGCTGTGGCACAGCAAATGACAAATGAAGAGACCTCTGAACAAAATCATAGGAATGAAAGCTCTCTTCAGACACCTGAATTTGATGGCACAATCTCAGGGGGAGAAGGAGAGAATGACAATGACAGTCATGGTAATACTGAGGAAAATGATGAAGGCACTAGTCAATAGACACACACCAGAAAGTGGGATAGGAGTCATACAGTAGAAGCTATTATTGGTGATCCCTCAGCTGGTGTGAGAACTAGAAGTGCAACTGTTAATGAATGCCTACATGCATGTTTTCTATCTCAAGTAGAGCCCAAGAAAACTGAAGAAGCCCTATTGGATCCTGACTGGACATGTGCCATGCAGGAGGAGCTGGATCAGTTTGAGAGAAACAAAGTTTGAAAATTAGTCCCTGCACCAAAGAACAGAAGCATAATTGGAACTAAGTGGGCAAAATGGATAAAAAATGGAATTGTTACTAGAAACAAAGTAAGGCTGGTTGCTAAAGGCTACTCACAAGAAGAGGGAATTGACTATGATGAGACTTTTGCTCCTGTTGCAAGACTAGAAGCAATAAGAATTTTTCTGGCATTTGCTGCACACTCAAATTTCAAGGTGTATCAAATGGATGTCAAGAGTGCTTTTCTCAATGGTGAACTAGAAGAAGAAGTTTATGTGCAACAGCCACCTGGCTTTGAAGATCCAGAATCTCCTAACTTTGTTTACAAATTACTTAAGGCTCTATATGGATTGAAACAGGCACCTAGAGCCTGGTATGACACACTGTCACAATTTCTACTCAAACATGGTTTTACCAGAGGTACTATTGATAAGACTCTCTTCTAAAAGAAGCATGGTGAAGATATGATCCTAGTTCAAATCTATGTGGATGATATCATCTTTGGATCTACAAATGAAAAGCTTTGTCAAAGATTCTCTAGGCTAATGCAGAGTGAGTATGAAATGAGCATGATGGGAGAATTGAGTTACTTCCTTGGCCTTCAAGTTAGTCAAAGAAGTGATGGTATTTTCATCAGCCAAACCAAATATGTGAATGACTTATTGAAGAAATTTGGTATGGTGGATAGCTCACCAGCATCTACACCAATGTCTACTGCAACCAAGTTGGGTGAAGACAAGAAAGGCAAGAGTGTGGATATTTCAAGCTATAGAGGGATGATTGGATCATTGCTGTATTTGACTGCTAGTAGACCAGACATCATATTTGCTACTTATCTATGTGCCAGATTTCAAGCCAATCCAAAGGAATCGCATTTGATGGCTGTCAAAAGGATTTTCAGATACTTAAAAGGAACTCCAAACTTGGGACTATGGTATCCTAAGGGAACTGGTTTTGAAGCTGTTGGATACACAGATGCAGATTTTGCTGGATGCAGGGTTGATAGGAAAAGTACTAGTGGAAGCTGTCAATTTCTTGGACAAAGACTTGTGTCCTGGTATAGTAAGAAACAGCAATCTGTGTCAACCTCCATAGTTGAGGCTGAATATATAGCTGCTGGAAGTTGTTGTGCTCGGGTGCTTTGGATTAGAAATCAGTTAATAGACTATGGTCTAGTGTTACACAAAATTCCTATTATGTGTGACAATACTAGTGCCATATCTATAATAGCTAATCCAGTTAATCATTCTAGAACAAAGCACACATTGATGTTAGGTACCATTTTATCAGGGAACATGCTGCAAATGGTACCATTGAGCTCATTTTTGTTCCAACAGAGAAACAATTAGCTGACATTTTTACTAAACCTTTGGATGAAGCAACCTTCACTAGACTTGTGAGTGAAATTGGAATGCTCAATTCTTCATCCTAAGGCAAGAACTCGGCTAATGTCTTGCAGCAGATTAATTTCTAATAAATCAATCTATTTTGATTTAATTGGAAATTAACTGAAATATGAATTATAAATATTTCAGAGTCTCTGTATATTTATTTTTCTTTAAAAACTCAAAAATTAACTTAGAATATTTCAAATTCTAAGTAAACTGCTTAGTTGTTAATTTACATCTTTAATGTGTAAAATTAACACAAGGCAGAATAACAGTACTCAAAGGTATAGAGAACTGGGTTCTCGATAAGTCAAATGACTTATCGACAAGTCATTTTAGAGTTCTCGAGTGAGTCCTCGATAAGTTTATTTACAGACTTCTCGAATGACTTCTCGATAAGCTCTATTATGACTTATCGATAAGACCATGTAGAGTTCTCTAATAGTGTTAATTCACAGAGTTCTCGACAAGGATATTTTGAGACTTATCAATAACTCAGAACTAAAATAATTTAATTCAATGAATTATTTTAGACAAATACTTTTGGAAAATTTATTCTGATTTCAATTTGATTCAATTCAAATAAATTAGAATCATTTTTAGTCTATTTTCGGACAAACTGGGCATTTATCAGAGTTCTCGATAAATCATTTCTTAGTTCTCGAAAAGAATTAATAAAATGACTTATCAAATGTACTTCTTTCAAATTCAAAATTACTTCTCGATAAGTTTAAAATCAAACATTTATTTGACTTCTCGATAAGTATTTTACCTTTTCTATAAATACCCAGACTTCTCGATACATACACTGTACTTACACTTTTTCGAGATCTCAAGTGACCTAGCTTTCAGAAAAAAGGCGATTTATCTCTCGTTTTTGCTCCTTTCTCAAAACCTTTTCTTACCCACTTCTTCTAAACACTAAAATGGCACAAAACATTGTTAGAGCTATCATTCCAGAGAAGGGAACCAATTTTATTGCTTTTCTTGATGCTAACCAAGCCCCTGATAGTTTTAAGGGGTTTGTGAAGTTTCTTTCTGAATCTTATATTGCAGGTGCTTTAACTGCAAGTCATGTGCTGTATTTGGATGTTCTTCATGAATTTTGGACATCAGTTATAACTAGGACAGTTGTTCTAGAGAGTGTCACTTCTATTGTGGTCACATGCACAATTGGAGGCCAAGAAATTGAGTTTTCAGCTGCTGATGTGAATACAGCCCTGGGATTACCAACTGAGAACTATGGAGAGATGCCAACTGCAGATGAGCTGAGTGAATTCATGGATTTCATCAACTACAGTGGCTCAATCAACTTGGCATGCCTGAACATGACAAACCTCAGGAAGGAATGGTCATTTGTGTTTGATTCTATAGTGAGGGCGTTCACCTGCAGAAAAAGTGGCTTTGACAATATCTCAAGCGTGGTGCAAAAGCTGGTGTTCTCAATAACTCACAACAACCATCTGAATGTTGGGGCTCTAATTCTGGAGGAGCTGGCTACCAGGCTTACTATGCCTTTGAAGAATAGAGGTAAAGAAATCTTTTTACCAAGGTTTATTATGTCCACTTTAGCTCATAAGGTAAATGACATACATTTGTTAGCTGGTATTGATAGTAGTAGAATTGGAAATTGTAAGCAAGTGTCCAAAATAATATTTGGCTCACTTACTACAAAGAATAAGGTAAGTGTAAGTCTTAGAATCACTTCATTCATATTGGAGAGATTCAGGACTTATCCTTACCCTATGCCAGACATGAGGGCTCCTCAAATTGCTAATTCAACTATGGTTCCTGAGCTTGTGGAAGTACAAACACATGCACACCAACGGCGACTTTCCAAAGCTGCAGCCCCTTTTTCTAAACCACTAGATGTTAGCAAACTAACCACTTTAGTCTCTTAAAAGATTGAAGTGAGTAAAAAGAAGAGAAAGGAACCAACCCTTGCTGTTGTAAATGAGAGTGAAACAATTCTTACTGAACTAGAGTCACCCTTGGTCAAGAGACCAAAGAAGAGTAAAATACCTGAGCTGACCACTCAAAACACTTCTGTGTCCTCCCAAAAGGGCACAGTTGAACAAATGCGGAGTAAACAGTTACTAGATGCATCCTCTCAACAAGGTGTATCTATTGAAAAGAGCATTCACCCCAATGCATCCTGTACTGAGTCAGCACAACCTGCACCTAGAGTGTATGGTAGAAGAAATAAGGATGACACACACATTGAGAGCACATCATTTGAAGCTCCCTCATCCATTCAGGGGGAGCTTCCAACACTCACAACTGAGCAAACTTCTCTAATTTTTCAAATTTCTTCATCATATAGAGCACTTGAATCTGATTCTCAAGTGTACCAACACTCAAGTGACATAGTTCATGAAGCTGTGCTCACCACCCAGAACCAACATTCAGATGGTGAGAGGCTACTAGCTGGGGTAGACCTTGATGACACCATCAAAAATATGGGGGTTTCATCAGTTTTTACTGAAGACCCCATGGTCACTCTTGCACCTTCTTGTGCACAATCATCTTCACAGATGAATAGGTTTGAGGGTAGTACTCTTGAGAGAGAGCTATCTAAATCCTCTCCAATTCAATTGGAGGTTCCTCTAGAAGGGACAATTCCCCTTACAACCCTAGCCGAAATTGCCTTGGCAGTTGATGCTAGGAGTACAATTGCCAATGACCCTGATATGGGAGAGGCAAGTCCATCACATTTATGTGATAGTGCTCTGCAAGGTGCACAAAGGTTTGAGGCTGGTGTACATGACAGTAACCCAGCTAAATCCTCTCCAATTCCAATGGAGGTTCCTACTACATATGGTGAACAACAAACTGTCAAAACCACAGATCTATCTGTAAGTCAAACTGTGACTTCAGTCACAGGTAGCAATGTGAACATTTCTCAACAGCCTTCCACATCTCAGTCCAACCAACCACATGTCATGGCTCAGTGGCTACAAGATATGGAAGCTCAGCCTTCTACAGTTGATGACATGTTGGTAGATCAAATCTCAGGCTTGGCCAATCTTTCTCAGCAACTGCTTACTTCAGACATGGGGAACCAGGACTATCAAGCTATACTGCTATGCTTCAATGAAGAGGTTGAACAACCAAAGGAGAAGATAGTAGATAAAGATGAAGATGATGTAAATGTAGATGCCTGGTTGTCTGATGACCATGTGGCAGAAATGGATGAAGTTTTGGCTAGATTCAGGAGGGAGTACATAACTATCATGGGAAGCAATGCTAAATCTCTCACTCCTCCTGAAGTCTATGATGCCATCATAGATGTGCACAAAGCTCAACTCAAGGCTTTCCATCTCTTTGGAAAGGCCCTTGAAGTAAAATTGACTGGACATGAAGATAAAATCAGGAAGCTGATCAAGGAAAAGATGGATGACATTGTGCCTTCTCAAAAGGACATCAAGAATCAATTCCAGTCTTTCAATGAGCAAATGTCAAGGATGAATCTGGCCTCCATAGAGAAGGAAGTGTCAAATATGAAGAGTTCTTTCAAGGACCTGTTTGATCAAGTTCAAGCTCATATCACAAATTCAAATGATACCAGGGTCAAGCTAAATCAAATGCATACTTCTAGGTATGAGCCTTCATTTCTTCTCATGGCGGGTGTCAGAAAAGTTGTTGATGAACACTTTGGGTCCTTCTCCGCTACAACAGTCTCCACTACCTCTACTCCTCAAATAAAAGAACTTCAAGATCAAATTTCTTCACTTCAAGCTTCCAACTCAGATTTATCTTCACAAGTCAGAGCTTTAACCACATTGGTTGAGAGTCAACAACATGATATTCAGGCCCTAGTGAAGTCCCATAAGCATTTACAAATGCAGAATACAGTTGCTTTGGGAGCCATTATGGGAAAACTCAACATACCACTGCAAGCATTGCCTGAAGTTGTAAGACCTGAGATTCCTACTCCCCTACTCATGCCTGTCACCAAGACTAAGAGGGAGATAGATGCAAGGCTAGCACAATCAAAACTCAAAAGTCACGTACAAGGTCTAGAACAAGGTCTAGAACAAGATAGGCTCCTTATGGCTGCCCAAGCTCCATGAATGACACAAGAGTTTGACAATTTGCTCACTGGACTAAGGAAATCTCTCAACAACAACTTCTTCACTTACAAAAAGACCTTGGAAAAGACTATCAATTATATCAGCGTGCTGCAGATCTTAGTCAAGGACCAGTTTTTGGAGAAAAGGATAGTGATCAATCTTAATGATTCTGGTGTAGATAGATGTATGCAAGTCAACTTCAATTATCTAGTTTCTAGAAGAGAATCTGAGATAGACATTTTGATTAACAAGGTCAGAATGATCAACAATGAAGAGAAAATGCTACTAGCAGAGTTGAAGAAGGCTCAAGAAGCTGCATTCCCAGAAACCTACCTACATCCAAGCAAAGGGGTGTACTACATCTGCTCTACAACCAAGCAACTGAAACATTTCCAAGTACCTAAAAACTGTGTCATGGCAATTAGAAGACTGATAATGGTGCTTGAGTCTGGGCTGAAAAGTAAGAAATTGAAGACTAGTGAAGATGAAGCTATGATCAAGATTCTGAAAAGATACATTGATAACTCTGAAGCCAATTTGCCTAAAACTAAAATCAACACAGATGACTTTGGTGATGATGAGCAGAAGAAAGATGGTCAAAATCCTTCTGGCTCAAACTCAAGTCAATCTAGTAAGGCAATTGGTGGAAAAAGTGATAGTGAGAAAGATAAGGAGAAGAAAAGTGGATCTGAGACTCAAAGGAGGGATGGAAGGAGGCAAAGACAAAAGAATGATACCTCACAATCTCTCCAAGCCTTAAATATCCAAATACCAACTGCTAAAACTTCACAATCAACCTCAACAAGAACTGTTCAACCTCAAATCTCTAAACCCAAATACTTCCACAAGCTCACTGCAAACTCTCTTCTCAAAACTCAAATCACTCATAGCCATACTTCTCTGAAAAGACTCAAAACCTTACCTTCATTTTAGCCACCCTTTAAAACACACTTCAAAACAGTTGGAATAGGTCCAAAAGAAGCCAAGGTCAAAAGGAGATTAAGAAGACAAAGAAGAGAACAACTGATAGCTGAATCTCCCAATGATCATGGATTTGGTGAAAAGGCCATCTGGAACAGATATAATCAAGATGATTTTAAACCTCTAAATATTGTTGATTCAGATGAAGACTACTTCCAACAGCTAGCTGAAAGAATAGTCAGAGTTTGGGTTGTTCATATCAAAGAAGTTAGAATCTACTACAATGATGGGTCCTTTGAACAGCTTGGAAATAGACTAATGGATTCTCTCTCAATTGTTGAACTGAAAAAGGTGCTAAGCTTGATGAATGGTAAAGATACAGCCACTAAGGCATGGAGAACATTATTGGCAGTGTTTGTGGTTAACAGAGAGGAGATGAGAGATAAGCATAGAGCTTTGCTAGCTGAAAAGAGGAGAAAGTATGAACATGACATTGATGAGTATATTAGAAGATCAGAAGAGTTGAAGGCAGCAAGCAAGAGCAGAATATCAAAGGATGGAAGATTTCTGAATATAAAAGCTGACTCTTTATCAAGATACATGATAGGGATGTTAGCTAGTTATCCTAAGCCAGATTTGCTGAAAATAATAGAGGCTCTAACTGACACCCCCATCCTAGAAGAATTGGAAATATTTGTGCAAATTAAGAACATAATTGAGAAAGAATCAGACAGCTCAGTCTTTACTTAATTATTATAAACTGTCAAATATTCATTGTACAAGTGTTGTATTAGCTTTTGTATTATTTTATTTTCATTCTTTAACTTGAGGTTAGTCTTGTTAACAGGCATGAATTTGTGATAAGCAATCTTCTCACAAATTGGGGGAGATTATTGTGCAAGACATGCCTGTATCATAACAAGACTAAGTCATATTGACAACCCTAAGATTAGTTGTATTGTAACCTTAATCTGTAATTTATACTTGTAACACTTAATGTCTGTAAAATGTAAATGGAGCAGACTGGAGCATTTTTCTCTAAACAGTGTCAAGCCTAAGAATTCTATCTGGAAGAAGATCAAGAAGGTCATGCCTCAGAAGAATTATGAAGAAGCTTGGAGTTGAATAATTCTGTTTGGTGAAAAACATTCTAAGTCAAGATCTCTACAAGTCACATAATTAGTGTTATAGAGAAGTCATTCGAGAACTCAGAAAGACCTATCGAGAACTCAGGAATTGTCTATCGAGAACTCAGGAAATGATATTGGAGATATCGATAAATCAGATACCTATTCGAGAACTCAGAGATATTGACAAGTGTACATTCATTAGAGAACTCTAAGTTATTGATAAGACAAAGTCCATTAGAGAACTCTGAGTTATCGATAAACCACAATTCACTAGAGAACTCAGAGTTGTCGATAAGTCAAGTCAATAATGAAGTTTCAGAGATATCGACAAGCCAACATGCCTATCGAGATGTCGAGTTCTCTACAGCTTAATTGGAGATCTCGAAGTGAAGAAATTTCTCTAAGTACAAAATTGTAGAATAGTTTAATAACCAAGGTTGCAAATCAACAAACAATTCACATAGCTGGATTCACAAGTCTACAAAAAGCAGCTTGAGAGATGTGCAAGATCAATGACAAAGATTAACTTACAGAGGAGATTAAAGTAATCACATGATGCTAAAGATATGCTAAGCCAGAAATGGAAGATTTGCTTTTCTATAAATAGAAATGACAAGTGACAGTTTAGAAAAGCTAATAGCATGTTTGTTATCCACTGTGTAAACCAGCAGTTAACTGAGTTATAAAGTTAAAAATGGTCCTCTAGTTAAGAAGGACAATCAAGATAGAAAATCTAGTATTCTCTCTCAAGAAAGAAGCTAAGTTCTAAAACAAGAACTTAGAGATTTTGTAGCAAAATATTGCTTGATTTTTAATATAAAATTAAGTGAGTTTTGAAGATCTTTGTTCTACATATTTGCATTGTTATTTATGTTTAACATCTACTCCACAAAATCATTGATAACAATCAACTGCTAAACTCAGAGCAAAACCAAAAAGTAAACATTTAAGCTAAAACACATTCACCCCCCCTGTGTTATATTCATATCTAACATTTATCCTTGGGTAAATTACTAAATGTGCATTAGGAGAAATTAAGAATATATTGATAAGCATTACAATTTAATTATTTATATTAACATTTTAGTACTTTACATTAATTATATTTATCATATTATCATATTAACATAAATCGATAACACAATGTTTAAAATTTATCATTTTGAGGGAATATATTAATTATACCGATTATATTCAAGAAAAATTGTTGTTAGAGTTAGTGCACTTGAGCACGAAAAATATAAAATATTATTAATGGTAACGGTACCATAGAATATTATAAGAATATCGTTCGATCAAAACTAAACATAAACAGCGCCAAATTAGAGTTTTCATAAACACCAAATTTAATATGCATCAATTGTTAATTAGTAAAAAATTTGTTAATAAATTTAGAATGACATTGTTAGTCCCTTAACAATATAGCAAGAATTACAGAAGGGGGGTTGAATGGAATTCTTGAACCTTTTTCTTGAAATAAAAATGTTCAACTCGATTATGGATATATTTGTTTTGATTAGCACAATGCGGAATGTAAACTTGAATGAATCAAAACATAAGTAATTAAAAACAAGAGTCTTTAAAAACTTTCTGGTGGATTTAAACAATTCCACCAGAGATATATTTAATATATCGAGAGGACTCTGTGTGCAGAAATGCTCACAGCTGCTTACACAAAATAGAACTGCTAAGAACACAGAAAATGCTAAAGATAGTGCTTACAAAGATTTCTCTGTTGTTGTTTCTTAGCTATCTCAGTTATTTTCTATTTGCTACTCTCTTGGTTTATATATTACCAAGATTACAAAGTCAAAAAGACTGAACAAATATAAAATCTAACAGTCTTGATCTTTGCTGCTTTTCGTCCTCTATTACCCAGCTAATGGGCTTCCACAGTGTGTTTGTATCCAACTTAACGGCTGTGTGTCAGCTTTCATTGTTCAACTGATGTTTGAATTCTTGATATGATCATCCGTCGACTTTCAGATCATCCGTCGATGACATGATTGATCATCCGTCGACTGCTATGTTAAACATCCGTTGATAGTCATTTGATCATCCGTCGAAGCTTTGTTAATCATCCGTTGGTAGCTATTTTGGCACTTGACATCATTTCACTTATACAGAATTACAAGACATTGCTTATGTACAGTTAATCAACCTATTCTGCATATCTAGTTAAAGTCAACATGACTTATATGCTACTCCAGATTCTATACAAAGGTGCATATAACACTGTGCTACAAACTTATTATTACATAAGCTACTCACTCGATGGATAATAAGTTAATCATCCGTCGGGACTATAATGAGTTATCCGTCGGGACTATAATTCTTATCCGTCGAGTGCTACATTATTTCACTAAGTAAAATCTACTTAGATGTTTTGTTTAGGTAATCATCAAGTACACAACATATTCACAACAATCTCCCCCAATTTATGTCTACTGGAATTGTAGCCATAAATTAAGAGATACTTGATGATAACAAAACATCCTAAACATATATCTTTAAAGATAAGCAGATAAAACTGAAAGTGCTTCAATTTAAACAAAAATGTACAAGGTTTGGCTCACAGTCTGTTCAAGATGCTCCTCTAGTCTGAGCAGATTTTTCTAGATTCTTGAAGGTCTGGATCTTCTTCCAAGCTTTCTGTTGTTTTCTTCAATTTGATTCTGGAGCTGTCTGTGGAATTCTAATTCATCAGATTCTGAGAGATCTAACATTTCTTGCATTTCCAAGAGAGTCTCATTGCTAGAGATACTCAATTGGTCTTCTAATCTGAAGAATCTTCTCACACCCTTGTCATCCATGAATTCCATCAGCCAGTAGGGCCTTAGATGCACTCTTCTCCCTGTGTATGGGATGATAAGAGTTTTGGGTAGTGCATCTTTGGCTCTTACACTCCTTAGCTCTTCAATCTTCTTCAATACTAATCTTCTTGCAGTTACATTGAACCCAAAGTTTTTCTTGAAGGATGAATAGACTTTGATCAACACAGCTTGGTGTTAGGAATATATGTGCATTAGTTTGATGATATGTTTAACAAAACACTTAAGTAGAAGTTTAGTGTTTGTAGCCTCAACGGATAAGACCACTTTGGCTATCCGTTGATGGTGCAGCTTTACTTAGAAATAAGTCTAGTGTTGTAGCACATTTCAGTCTCTATATTTAAGATATAATTCTTAGAAGTTGAGAGAAAATATAAGTCATGTTGACTACTAGAAGATATGCAAATAGGAAGGCCAATTGTAAATATTTCATGCCTTGTAATTTTGTATAAATGAAGTGGTATCAACAGATATCTTAAAGTCCTTCAACGGATGAGAAACAAAGCTTCAACGGATGTCTCTAAAGCTTCAACGGATAGAGCTTCAACTGCTAACACATCAACGGATAAAGCCATCAACGGATGAAGGCTTCAACGAATGTTCTGTTAAATAGCAGTTGATAAGTGGTAGTTGTAACAGCAGATTGAGGCACATGGGTTGACAGAGATAACTGAAATGTGGAAGCCTAATTTCAGGAACATCAGAAAAAGCAGCCGTTCTACTCTAGTACAAAGAGGCAATAGTCAACAAAGTACTTGAGTGATATGGAGAAGAAACAAGTGGAGAACTTATTTTATTATTGTATTTTTATCTTTGTCTTCACTTGTACACTTGGTGATATATAAACCAAGTAGCAGCTAGTAATTAGATAAGAATTTTTTCCAGTGCTGTTTAGAAAAATCTTGAGAGAAAAATTATCTAGTTTGTACTAGGATGCAGCTGTGATCAACATCTTGAATCACAGATTTTCTGAAATACCATCTCTGGTGGAACAACAAATCCACCAGAAAAGTTTTTAAGGTCTGTTGTGTTCTTTACATTAGTGCTTGAATATATATCTGTCTGTATTAGCTTAAAGCAATTCACACACTTGTTTATCTTGAACACAAAACCTTTAAAACTGCTCAAAACTTGAAAAAGTTTTAAGATTTACATTCAACCCCCCCTTCTGTAAATCTCATTGTTAGTCCACTAGGAATAACAATTGGTATCAGAGCAAGCTCTTGACACACAAAGAGTTTAAAGATCTTGGAAACTAGCAAAGATGAGTAAGAAGGATATTGGAGTAAAAATCCCAGTTCTTGACAAAGACAGTTATCACCATTGGAAGGTGAAAATACACCTTCATCTACTCTCCCAAGATGAAGGTTATGTAAACTGCATTGAGAATGGTCCTCACATTCCCCACAAAGTAGCCACAGTTGCTACGACCACAATTGCTGTTGGTCAATCCATTCCAAAACCTAGAGCAGAATGGACAATAGAAGACACAGAAGAAGTCCACAAGGATAAGAAGGCTATGAACATTTTGTTTAATGGTCTTGACAAGGATATGTTTGATAATGTGATAAATTGCACAACTGCCAAAGAGGTTTGGGACACAGTTCAGCTACTGTGTGAAGGTACAGAACAAGTAAAAGAAAACAAAATGCAGCTTCTCATTCAACAGTATGAGTATTTTCATTTTGAAGAAAATGAATCTTTAAATGACACATTCAATAGATTCCAAAAGCTGTTGAATGGACTGAAGCTGTATGGTAGAGTGTACCAGGTGAAGGATTCAAATCTTAAATTTTTAAGATCCTTGCCAAAGGAATGGAAACCCATGACTGTCTCCTTGAGAAACTTTCAAGATTATAAGGACTTCACTCTTGAAAGATTATATGGAATCTTGAAGACTTATGAACTAGAGCTGGAACAGGATGAGGTATTGGAGAAGGGAAGAAAGAAAGGAGGTTCAGTTGCCTTGGTAGCTGAAAATGAGAAAGAATGCAGACAAGAAACTGTGAGATCTACATCAAACTCCAAAGATGGCACAAGCAAATCAGAATCAAGCAAGGGTAAGGAGCAAGTTGCTGAGAATGAAGACAACTCCAGCCAAGATGACTCTAATGGTATTGATGAGCATCTTGCATTTCTGTCCAGGAGATTTTCAAAGATGAAATTTAGGAAAAACACTAGAGCCACTAAACCTCATAAGAACATGGTGGACAAATCCAAGTTCAAGTGTTTCAATTGTGGTATAAGTGGACACTTTGCAAGTGAGTGCAGAAAGCCAACTTCTGAAAAGAAGAAATTTGACCAAGTAGATTATAAAAAGAAATATTTTGATCTGCTCAAGCAAAAGG